>NC_133365.1:11423935-11567909 GCF_049309525.1 Garra rufa
CACCCTGACAGTGCTGAAAGACATGGCTTTTGTGTTATGTCGTCTATTCAAATGTGTCCCTCCCTTCCAACATAAAACTGTTGAGAGTTCCATGAAAGCAAATGACAAAAAAATTTGCCGCTGCGCACTAAAGGCCGCCATACGGCGAATGAGAAAATTTCTGTATAAAGGTCTTGGTGGACTTTTTGAATTGTTTACGGTAACGCTTTAACTATTATGATGCGGTGTTAAACTGATAAAGTGCTCAACTGGTCGTATAGACAAGTCAGGATGCATTGAGCTCAATAGAAAGGGCCTATGTGGTTTTCCTGAAAGTTGAGCTTGCGGCATCAATACAGAAATACACAGAGAAAGAAAGGATTACCTCAAGAGGAGACCGAAGAGAACAAACATAGGATTTTCTGTGGTCTTCAAACAAGAATGCCACAGTGAAAAGCCAGAGGCTGAAAATAGCATGTTAACAGCTCATGTCAGTCAGTTGTTGACAAGAGGCCTGCAATCTCTCAGTGTAGTGCCTATCAATATTCTAAACACAGCTCCTTCAGTAGAGCAGCTCAAGACAAGACCCTAACATATGTACAAGAGTCCCCTCTCCACAGTAAGTAGACCACCGGCTGTCTATGTCTGAGTGCATGGCCTTTAAGACTTTGACAAAATTAAGGGACTTCGGTCTACTAGTTGAGATGCAAAAGTCAATGCTCAAATACAAAGTGGAGAAACTTACATGGGGTGAAAACTTTTGGAATTTAAAGATCAGGGTTATAAATTTAGGCCTAAGTATCTTCTGTAGCTTCTGAAGGGCAGTACTAAAAGAACAAAACATGATATTTAGGCAAAATAAGAAAAATGTACACCCCTGGCTCTTAATTCATCGTGTTTTATTCTGAAGCATCAGTGAGTGTTTGAACCTTCTGTAATAGTTGCATATGAGTGCCTCAGTTGTCATCAGTGTGAAAAGATGGATCTCAACATCATACAGTCATTGTTGGAAAGGGTTCAAATACACAAAATTGCTGAAAAACCAAAGAATTAGTGGAACCTGAAGGATTTTTCTGAAACTTACTTGGAAAACCAACCTTGCAATTGTAATCATACAGACTCCAAATCTTTTTAATCATAAGTACACTGTCAAATCCAATGCTTTGTTTCTAGCTGTTGCAATTACTGATTGCATCTTTAAATACAGTCTACACATTTTACGACCAAAGAGAGAGAGCCATGGTATCCAATTTTACCTCAACTTGAGTCACTGTGCTCCTTAATGTCAGACCAATAGAGGACGGCATTTATGTCTCAGCAGGGCAATCTTTATCTCTATTAACACAGCAGCAATTTTTGTCCATTTTGACCGAGCGCTGAGAACGTCTGTTGTAGCCCTGTGTCTTGGTAGCCGGTTTACTTTTGTGACATTTAGCCTAAATGAAAATCTGCCTCAAATGTTACAGCTGTTTCCCTGGTTACACATGAGGCATTGAGATGTTTTTGCTTTAAAATAGTAGTGCCAAAATAAGATTCGTTGAATGTCATGTTGACAGTGACTGACGTAAGCACAAGCTGTAATTTTGATGTTGACATTTATGACATATAACATATGTTAATGAGAAGTCTGATCAGGATTTACCAGTTGTCGTCAATCAAAATGGAGCATGTGTCTTTAAATTGACAGTGCTCATTACCTTGTTCAAACAAAGCCTAACTTGTTGGGTTTTCTATTACGAACTTGTTATTTAGTGCCGGTTCTCTGTCTTTTCAGCTTTGAGTGATGAGAAACTCTTCAACATTTCATTATCTCTGACAGGGTGCATCCAATATCTACCTATTTAGGTGATATCATCTCTACTACTGTCTTCTGAACACCATAATTATCTCAAAGAAGATGGAGGGCTGTCTTCAATGAAAACTGAGTCTAATTGTAAAGGCACATGTACTTTCATGTCAAAAACCTTTCGCTTGTAAAATTCCATCTCGAATCATTCTACAAACAACGACAAGAGGCACACTATTTTAGTGCCATCACTTCATATTTATCGCAAACAGAGTTCAGGAACAAGCCCGTCTGAATTGATCTGACAATGCATGTGATACCCATGAAAAAACTGAACTCTTATCTGCTGAGTACAGTTTATGTAGTTTAAGTAAACTACTTGAAAATGCAAATGAACAGGTCACAGAATATTTTAAGCTATTCACAACAATAACGAGCAAAGGTGACTAGGTGAGTGACTGAATAACACTTGACGACACTGAGCCTAATGCAGAAAGTGGGACTCCATCAAATGTAGTACGGCCATGTCATAATTCATCTGAAATCTAATTGCTATCGTTTTAAATGTTACTTGCAGACCATTGTTTAAGCCAGTAAGATAAGGGTAGACATAAAAATTGGAGGTGGGTATTGTGACATTTTATAGAAAGTGAGTCAAGCGCAAATGTTTGTGTAAAGCAGTGAGTTTGTATAATTTAGATTTTACATTTGTATAACTATGGCTGTGTGAATGACTGTAAATGATAAGTGCATACTCATACTAGTACAGTATAAAAACATTAGTATTAATATATACAAATTTGTCTGTATGTTTGAGCATCCTAACCTGTCCAAACACAGCAGATTGGAGTTTGAGAAACCAGTTTGAAACAGTCATTATACTTTTTACAGCAACTTTACAGCAGTATGACACTATCAGAATATCACAGCATATAATATAATATAATATAATATAATATAATATAATATAATATAATATAATATATTTGCTGACTAGAAGGTGTCAAATCATAGCTGATCAACCAAAAAAACTTTATATTACATGTAATTATTAATACTTCATGTATTTAGGATGATAATAAAAGCTCTCATAATGAAATATGCCCTATACTAACACAGGGTATCTGCAGATTTTTTTTTTATTATTATAAAATGACTGTAAAATCATAATTTACAGTTCAGGTACAGGTTTTTACAAAAATAAAAAGTTTAATAAAATGATAAACTTCACATTTCAGCCTTTAAACCGTTTATAAGAAAATAAATTAAAAGGTCAAAAGTATTAATTATTATATTAATTAAAAAATTATTATCAATCAAATAGTATATTGATTTATTAACATATAAGTATATCTGTAATTGTTATATAAATGTCTTAATTGTTTACATTTCTATTATTCTTTTTCTTTAAGGCAGAAGTAATGGGTGAGACTTGCAGGTAGCTGCTATAGGGAAAAAACAAAGTGCAGTAAACCGTGAAACTATTTACACTACAAACTAGCCTTTTCATAGTTAAGATAATAGATTAAAATAATATGGTAAGACCCACCAATTTGCAATTTGCAAAACGAGCTGGTTTGTAAGCAACCGCTAAAAATAACTGGGCGCAGATGAGAAATGAAGCCAGACCCATAATATTTACAAATGGCCGCGCCCACTCCCACAGGAAGAATCAGGTGGATAATATAAAGCATTAGCTTATTGTTGATCCGCCATTTCACATTTACAACTCTGCCTGTTTGCTGAGTAAAAATATGGGTGGATTTTCGCTTTAGTTTGAACAAAAATAGCTTACTTGAAATGCCCCATTATTCTCTGCCAGCAGGTGGCGCGTTTCCGGTAACTGAGTAGTGACGCGGTTACGTAGTTTGAGGGGATTGGCGTTAAATCTTTGTATCCGGAAAATGTTCGTTGCTGTTGTGTTGCGATAGCTTTCTACAGTTCCTGACAGAAGTTTATTAAAATGATTATTCCTTAATGCAGCGCAAATACAAGTTTGTAAGCTTCACTTTTCCAGAGTAAACGCACAGTTTACTAGGTAGAAAACATATGCGCCATGACGCGAAGGCATCTGTCCCAGAACTACAAGGTATTCGATGTTTATGAATATAGCAATAATCAATACAGTGTATAGTATTTGCTGTTTTTATCATAAACATAAAATGTGTAGCTGATTAGGGCTTATTTTAACTGAATCCTGCTACAAGAACAACCTGATGATAGTGGGTTAATATAATATATAAGCTCCTTCCATGAAAACAAGGCTTTGAAAGAGTAATAAAACTGGACCCGATAGAATTAATTGAACAAATATAGACCTATATTTGACCCTGGACCAAAAAAAAAACAGTCTTAAGTAGCACAGATATATTTGTAATAGCCAAAAATACATTGTACAAATACAAAATTATAATTTATTATTTTATGCCAAAAATCATTAGGATATTAAGTAAAGATCATGTTCCATGAAGATATTTAGTAAATTTCCTACAGTAAATATATCAACACTTAATTTTTGATTTGTAATATGCATTGCAAAGAACTTTAAAGGCGTTTTTCTCAGTATTTAGATTTTTTGCACCCTCAGATTCCAGATTTTTAAATAGTTTGGCCAAATATTATCCTATCCTAACAAACTATACATCAATGGAAAGCTTACTGATCCAGCTTTTAAATGACACAAAAATCTCAATTTAAAAACATGTACCCTTATGACTGGTTTTGTGGTCCAGGGTCACATATTTATGTTTTAATGCTTGCATTGATCATATTTATTACAGCATGTTCATAAACTATTTAAACAAAATTATTATTGTCAGGAATTTATACACTAATTTGTACCAGAATTAAATATAAGCAAGTAAGTGATCATACATTTTTTTAGGAGTGTGGGTGGACATTGCAGCTTAATTAGGCCAAGATCCACTAGAGTTTACTTGCTACTTCATGCCCCAAGCATTTGACCTCTACAGTCTTTAATTTTTCCTCCAAAGCACTTGCTTTATCAGCACAGTATCTTGTAAACACATCTTCATTTCTAGGTGGACTGGAGAACCCTGACTGCCAGAAATGGCTTTATAGCCAGCTAATCAGAATGGGATGGCCAATTTTTGGAAGCTGAGACTAGATACAGCATACTAAAGAGCTAAAAGGTATTTTTATTTTATTATTTTGTTAAGGAAAATGATAAACTGTTTTCCTACTGTATGCTTTTGTGAGTAAATAATAATTATATGAGACCATTTGCGTTTATGTGGATAATATTAAAAACAAACAAACAAACAAAAAATTAATACACCACCCAAACAAATAGCTTTTTACTCAAACAAAACAAAAGCACAGGAGCTTGGCTTGATTGTATGCGTCATACTCTGATTAGTGCTCCAGTAGTACGGCTCGGACCGACAGCTCTTCAGTATCCCAGGAGAGCCTCACCTAGTTAAGGAGGCTGATTAGATTTGTCCTATGAGAGGAACGGAGAGTAGCTGAAGAGAAACACGGCATATGGACATAGACTTGTGTCCCGCCTAATTACAGGCATTATCTCATTTGCTATTGTAAGGTACTGTTGTGCCATCTTCCATTTATTTAATTATGCTTTTCACATATTGGCATAGGGGCCATTTGGACAAAATTTCCACACGGAGGGGGTTTTACACGGTTTAAAAAAAAATCTGCCTTTTCAGGAGTGTGCTGCAATTTGTCAAGCAATTAGCCACACTAATTAAATTTTTGTACCTCTAATCAAACGAATATGCTAAAACATTCTTGCCGCTGCCAGTCCGATGTCTGTTCACATTTAACTTGATGGTTTAAAAGAGGCTCCTACTCTGCCTCCCCTCTCCACTTAATCACCTCATTTGCATTTTATATTGGTAAATCAAATTAAGCACCCGTAGCTTTTAACTTGATTGACTGTGGCCAGGTCCACTCAGATGGGACTTTTTGCAGAAAATTAGACCAATTTTAATGTGTGCAGAGCCTAGTTCCCCGCATTCAGCAAATCACATTCACTCAGCTAATTAAAATGATTTTGCCCCCTTTATGTGTGTACGCTCGCATGTGCCTTTGCCAGGGGTTTTGATAGATTTGCCCACCTGGTGTTTTCCGTATCCTTTTCATGATTTTATGACAGAGAGTTTTCGTTTCATCTCCCGAAGGAGTGGGCCCAGGCATCAAACGCAAAAAGACAAATAATAAGTCGTGACACTCCAGCCGCTTGCTTTGACTGCATTTCTGTTGTTTTACTCTTTTGGGAATCAACAGGGACCCATCTGATCACCGTTGGGAAATTTCAGTTGGATAGAACATGATGTTGCATTAGAACATCAATCTATTCAAAAGCACAAAACAGATTAAAAAAAAAACATTTAAACATAAAATTTAATTAAAAGCCTTTTTGCACATATAAATAAGACTTATTATTTCATTAAAAAAATAACATGAAGTAAAAAAAGCATCACATGTATGTGCATGGCCACTAGAAAAATCTAGATGAAGGCTGTAATAAAAGAACAGGGAAGGCGAGGAGAAAGAGAGCGGGGGGTTGGAAAAATTATGTGTTGAGGGAATAATCCTGGGCAGGCGCAATGGGTGCAGCTCTCGAGGACGAGGCCTTGTGCTGCTGCCCGCGTGCTCCCCGGGATGTGACAGTCAGCTTAATTGCAGCTTTTAGGATCATTACTGCTAGAATGTGAATGTCAAAATGGACAAGGCTCTCAGCCCCTTTGACAAACAAGCGCCTTCCATTTTGCAGCATGAGCAACCAAAGATATGGAATAAGAAAAACTAAAAAAAAAAAAAAAACAGTATTCAATAATCTTTCTGTGCAAGCTTAAAATAAATATTTTGTTCATGCACAAAAAAACATTGATTAGATTGTTGGTAGTATTCATTTTCACTGGATGGATGAAGACAAAAAATAGACTAGGGGTTTAAAACTGTACCTTTAGGAGTACAACAGCTTGTCGCTGGAGCAGTACCCTTAAAAGGACATCTTTGTACCTTTTTTACCCCTAATAGGTACATATTAGTACCTAAAGGGTACATATTACTATTCTAAGGTACTAATATGTACCCTATAGGGGTAAAAAGGGTACAAAGATGTCCTTTTAAGGGTACTGCTCCAGCGACAAGCTGTTGTACTCCTAAAGGTACAGTTTTAAACCCCTATTTTTCTTAAGCTAGACTGCAAGCCTTTTGTTTGTACGTGTTTGTCTTGCATGCATGAGATTTCTATGTCTGATATTACTGAAAGAAAGAATTTTAGTAGTTTTATACAGTTAATATTTAATCACTTTTTGATAGATTTTTTATTTTGTTAACAAGGCTCATAAACATCTTTTTTATTGGCAGTATACTATTTCAGTAACAGAGGAAGCATTTGCTTAGATTATTATTGCTTTAAGAGCACAAAAGTAGCCTCTGAAATCGTTAGTATCTCATATGTCGAATAGCAAGTACCAGTAGGTTGTTTTTCCTGTGTGTGTGTGTGTGTGTGTGTGTGTGTGCGCGCATACACACACACACACACACAACCTATATAATATATATATATATATATATATATATATATATATATATATAGGTTTATTTAAATTTAGATGTTACAAACAATGCCTCTAAACAAACATGAGTGAGTGATTGTGTGTTTAGCCCATGCTTATCAGAGAACCCACTGCCCTCTCTACCCATCACATAAACTGAAGAGGACTGGAATCAGTGTCTCTGGGTAATATGCATAATCGCTGAGGTGCCTATTCAGTGGTTTTCAGTCAAGCTTGTTTTTGTTTTTTGCATGTTTGCAGAGTGTTTTGACAGCAACTCTGACCGAAAACTCGCCTATCGCACATGACAAAGGTCAATGTTCTCTAGATTTCTACAAGCAGGAGAGCACCGAGGCCAAGTGTGTTTTTGTATTGTTGCATGAGAGCAGCCATGATAGTCATAAACAAATCAAAAACGAATGCCTGGTTGAGTTGGCACATTGTTTCGTGTGTGCGACCGTGCGTGTGTTTGTATGCGTGAAGTTGCGCTGTTCAGAAGTAGATATTGAACTCGAAACATGTTTTTTTTTACTTATTTACTTTAGGCTAAAATATGTTACTTTACACTTGTCAAAAGTTGTTTTGAACACAACAAACTCATACAGAAAAGAAAAAATCTTGTGGCTTACAGGGCTCGAAATTGCCATTTTGGTCGCATATGCTCCCAAAAATTAATCGGCACGACCTCAAATTATATTCGGAAGCATTTGTGCAAGTGCGAGAAATTGTTGTGGTGCGACTTGGTTTCAAAACTTTCGCTAGCCTAACTACTGCACAGACTGCTGTGAGCTGATACAGTGACAGTTTCGCCATTTTCTCCAACATTACATAACTATTTAAACCTTATCTTTACATTATTACCTTAAATGCAGATTTGAGATATTTGACAATTATTGTCATTTATACTGTAGGTTGTTTACAAATGCAATGGTTGCCTCTAATTTAAATGGCTCTACCTATAATAGAGAAAATAAACATCTTGTTCATGTACTCATGTTTTCATTCATTCTTGTCCCTTGCTTACGGCATAAAAAATATATATAAAAAAGGCTTTCAGAATCAGCCCATTTGCTTGTAAATCATCAGCAATCAGACCCAGCTATGAAGAATCAAGATTGGTGCATTACTAAAAAGAAATTGGGTGCTCCTAAAAAATTTTTGGTGCTCCTAACTTTTTGTGCCCAAGTAAGAAAGTTAATTTTGAGCCCTGGCTTAGCACATGACAAATCATATTTGTTCTAAAATTGGCTTAACATATGAAGCTTATTTCATACAGCTGAAAGGATCAATAGGCTGAAGCTAAAATATCAAATATTTGCCTATCGTACGTAAAGCCAATTTCTGTGAAGTCTGTCAACTCTGGCTCTGACTTTCAGCAACTAGCACTGACCTGTCCAGATTGCGAACCGGGGCAAAAATCTGTACAAAAGTAGAGTAGTGCATTGCATCCTTTAGTATGGTCAGGCTATGTATTGCTAGAGGCCCTTCAGCCCTTCATATCAAGAGCGTTTTCCAAACCTTTTACAACACTTTCTTAGTCGGATCACGGAAATATACTACTGCCCAGGATCTAGCCTTATAAAATGTGGGCTTAATCTTTTTTAGTGCGCTATCAAGGAACTGAACTGCTCGATTCCCCAAGCAGGGTTTCTGGAGTGCAACGGTGCAATGATTCAGAGGCAATGTGCAGCTGAAGGGGTGTAGGTTAAAAGGAGGTGCCTTACGGTTCGGTCTAAATGGTCCATATGTAAAGCTGTTTGCGATGCTAAGTTGCCCTTTGTGTGGGCGTCTGCAAAGCAAATAAATAACGTCCCATAATTTGCGGCATGGCAACACGTCGCGCGGGGAATGCGCAGGTGAATCATTTGCATTCTAGATGCCCGTCCGACGTAGTCGTTAATCTCTTTCATGTGCACTCGTAAAAGTGCCAGTGTGATGGAGTCAAGGCAAAGCGGCTTATTGGTGGACAGGTTAAATACTAGGACACCCATGACATGCCTGCTTTCCCACACAGGACCTTGAACCAGGCCGTCTTGCAGATTCCCCACATCATTATTAGGTAGCACATAATCATGTCACAGGGAAAGCGGTTTGTCCCATTAGTGCCTTAATTAGTTGTGGCATCTCTGTTTAGATGTCTGGAATGAGTAGCTCTAAATTAGTTAGTTTCACCCGCAATGGTTTGAGTTTACTGATTGAATTAACCCCTGCTGTGTTAAACAAGCAGGTCCGCTATTCATTATGATGGTTGTGTGCACTGCGCAAATCACTTTGTGATTATTGTTATTGGTAAACAATGATGTTTATTCAAATAATGCCTCTTATTGAATCTTTTTGACACATCCTCTGGTATTGTTTAGCTCGAAATGCTTCTCTCGTGACATTGTCCTTGTTGTATAACAGAAATATTGATGGGATGATTATTTGGGATAATTTCTATGGATCCTCCAAGAAGATGAGGGGTTGTATTCTGTTATCGAGTCGCATTTTCTGTATCATTGGACAATTATCCTTCATTGAAAAATCTGTCTCTGCACTTTTGCCTTGTAGCCTAATATTTTTGGTCCTTTTCCTCCAGGGAGAATCAGTATTAGATTCAATATAAACACTCATAATGGGGGTAGTAGAGGATGGAGACAGCCATGCTAAGTGTGATTGTTCTGCCTGCAATCTCCAACATAATGCTGGTGTGCGAGACCCCTCACAATCTGACAGCCTGAGCAGCCTCATAGAAATATTTCTTTTGAAGATAAATTACGGCATAGGTCAAACGCCTCCAGAATATTTCGCATCTGAACCCTATGCTCCGCACGACCTCATACTTTTCTTACTCTCTTAAAGATATTGGAAAATGTGGTGTATCAAGTCAGTTTGCACACAAAATTGATTTATAAAATGTTGCAGGATTGTTTTAGGTTTCAATTTCAATTTTATGGAGTTGAGATGTGAAGCTCATGGGAATCAGATAAGAAGAAACATAGACACAGCTGGTACCAAATAGTCATATACCTGCAGGTTTGTGTGTTGATAAAAGCTAATAATGAAATTATAAAGACGTCAATCAATCAAAATAAAACACTTGACAAAACCTCGAGTAAACAGTTTGACTGTTAAGTTCTATAAGGTGATACAGAAAGTCAACCCATGCATCTCTAAAACAATGCTCACAATGTTAATAGACATAGAACGATGGAATGATTGATGCATCGAAGGATTTCCTCCCAGATGAGAAATGATGCATCAGTGCTTATGAAAGCAAAAGGCAGCAAATTATATATGCAGTATTTTAATTAGTTGTCTATGACAACAATGCTGCTTTTGTAAGGAAGTGAGTCATTAAATATACATTGCGTCTGTATATAAATTATGCTCTCGCTGGAAAGCCTGTAAGGTTAGAAGACACGGTTATTTCAGTTTTAAAACGGCACCCTCCAGGCGGCCACACAGACCGCTCCTCCACCAGACGCTGTCGTCCCGAATCATATTCTGATTATTCTCAAGCGGGTGATACAGGATAGCAATTGACGGAACTGATAGGAAAAGAAGGCATCAGACAGTATGTGCACAGATAAGACCGATTGTGTGTTTTCAGACATCCTCACCTGTGAGGCCCAGGGGCCCCTCTCTTCTATTGAGAGTCACTCATAGACCTCTATCTTCTCTTGGGGCCTCCTGATCTGTATAAGCATAATAATCGGACTCAAATTGGCTGTGGGGGGAAAAAAGGTAGACTATTGAGTCACAAAGCATTAGTGCATGGCTGTCCCAGTCGACTGCTTCCATGAACAAATGATTAAGGTGTACTCTTTATACATTTTTTATAAGTGCTATCTCTGTTGGATATCAGCCAAGCAGGTCCAAGTAGAATTGGGTCTTTCCACTGCTTTTAAAACAGATGTTATATAGTCGACTTATAGGCCTCCAATTACTCGTCTGATTTTTATTTTTATTTTTTTCCGAAAAGCCATCCCATTGGATTTCTAAGGAAGCATAGTGTTTTGTCTCCTGTTAAAGAGACTGACACCGGAGCAACGTGACTCTTGTCATTGTGGGCTTTATCGGTGATCTTTCTCTGGATGTGAAGGGCTTTGCCCTGCCACCTGTTCAGGCCTTCGACTTCTGCCGAGCTGCGTATCATGATTTCTCATCAAAACCGCTTCCAGTCGTGAGATTTATAATGATGTGGTATAATGACGAATATGACTTGTATGTAGATAATAGGTTCCGATTGATCTTTTTTTTTTTTTTTTTTTTTTTTTTGTGCATTTTATTGAAAGGGTCACTTGAAAGTTAATGTACTGTGTGTATTTATTTTTAATTTAGTGTCTATAAATCCTGAAAACTACATGTTGCTGTCAGTCAAGAGGGGCGCCAGTACTGATTTAAAGAGATGGTTAACCCAAAAAGAACCTCACCCTTACGTTGTTTCGAACCCATAAGACTTTCTTTCTTCTGCGAAAACACAAAAGATATTTTGAATATTTTTTTTGTAACCAAACAACATTGGAGCCCATTGATGTCCACTGCATAAAAAAAATCTCAAAATATATTATTTATGTTCATTAGATAAAAAGTCAACAGTACAGTTTTGGAACAACATGAGTTTTCATTTTTAGGTGAACTGTCCCTTTAATGTACCTGCACATTAAAAAAAATACAAATGTAAACAGAATTAGTATCAAGGTAGTATTTAATGTCTTTATTTTGCAATTCTATCCTTTTCACTGGTAGCACACAAAACATACGCAGATCATTTAGTCTGATAACTGACGTAAAGGAGAGTCAGGTGTTTTTTTACAGCTATTTGATGATTTAGTTGATGCCTAGAGAGGATTTGCGTTGCCTTGGTTTCAAAGATGGTATCATAGGGTGGCTTGTGGGCTGTTTAATACCTTGTCGTAAGCTAACCAGTCACCCGCCTCAATCGGCACTTGAGTTGCCATGACAAGAGTTACATGTGAATTTATATAAGGGTATAAGTCTGTGTAATCTCCTTTCTGATAAGAAGTGTATAATGGTTACTCTACACTGCAGTAACTAATATGTGGTTCGAATGAAGTAAAATGATAACTATAGATATATAGTTTCATGTGAAATTGATTTTGTGTATTAATGATTTGTCATTTGAGTATATGACACTTTCTAGGTCATCACATACTAATGTATCTTACATTAATATATTCATGTAATATATAGACAGTAGCTTTTTAAATATTTATTTCTTCTTTGACAACTTTTTTTTTAAATACTGATAAAATATAGTCAACTAACATCAGAACAGCAATATTTAGTTTTGTCTCATAATTTGTATCACATTATAATTTTTGCTATGTATAAAATACCTATCAATCACTGATGTACACACACACACACACACTCACTCATGCACAAAAACAATATTGCTGTGCTATGAGAATTTACACAATTAGATTGCATTTTTATTATTATTACTTACCATTTTCTACCTGTGCAAGAATAAACAGTCCGTTTTTATTACTATGTGACCTGCTACATGTTTTTTTTTTCTTCAGTTAGTCACACTGTAAACCCAGTGTCTATGATTTCCAATTAAGGTGAGACAATTACCAGGCTCCTGTAAAGTTGTTTAAGCAGGAACATAAAAAGCTCAAGGTGTTCTTATAAACTATAGCTGTGAAGCTTGTAGATCTTTGTCTTTGTAGATTAATCATGTGCTCCTTGACCTATGATGGACAATTCTACTTCCCTTAAGTTTTTTTTTTATTTGAAATAGTCTTAGAAAAATGGTTCAGGGAACCTGTATCGCTGATACGTTTGCTACATTGTTTTTCTCTCATCAATCTTACCTCTGCCTCCAGTACTATTGTAAAAAGTCTGCTTGCTAGTGTCATATCCCTATATTTTATTTTAGTTTTAAATATTTTAAACATTTTAGTTTATACTCAAATATAACATTTCTCCCATTTCAATTTTCAACTCTACATTTGCTCACATTTATATATATATATATATATATATATATATATATATATATATATATATATATTATGAGCAAATGTAGAGTTGAAAATTGAAGTGGGAGAAATGTTATATTTGAGTACAAACAAAAATTTTAGACCTGAAATTAATATTATCAGTTTACAAATAAAAACCTGTGTCGATGAGTCTTACAATTTGATTGAGTTGGATTAATTATGAAAGTCTTGTTACTGCTGTGTCTTTGCTTTATATTCACAAGTTTAACCCTGTAAAGCCTCTGAAATAATATTCAAAAATTAAGTTAGTCATTTGATTGTTTTTTGAACAGTTATTTTGATCATGTAGACAAAATAAATAAGTAAATAAATAAATACATAAATAATTTTTAAAAAGTTGCATAAGCCTATATGTTGTTTGAGTGTTGTATTTGATACATCTTTTACTAAAAAAGTATTAACTGTCAATCATATGTCAGAAGGCGTAGAGGTTTTGATCTTGTTGACAATTAAGTGGCCTTAGAATTTAACTTTCAAATGTGATACAGTAGACTTAGGCTTAAGGGTTGATAGGGTTAAGGTTTCCTTAAATGATTCGCTTGTATGGTTTAGTTTAGTTCATATTGCCAGATGACTTGATGTATGGAATGCTCAAAAATGTAAACTCTATTAATCAGAACAATTTTGTTTTGATTACCAAAAACCCTGCATGAACCCTGCACCACATTTGGCCTGAAAGCTTTTGCTGTTCTCACAAAACGCAAACCAAGCTTGTCACCCGCAAGTCCCCTTTTCTGTATGTCAATGTCATTTTATGCCATCATACTCCCAATGAGGCTGTTTTGACGGCTTCGGCCCCAGTAAAAGAATGAAGAGTCGGCTCAGGGGGCTGTTGAGAAGAGACTAAGAAGTTGGAGTGTGCTCTTTTAAGCCCCGAGTGTGATTCCCCGCGGATCCGTAAGGCTCAACTCACAGGACGACGCAGCTCTTAGCATTCTTTTTTCACACCTGCTATGCTGACAACTAACACTTGGAGTGTCCTCTTCATCGACACATTCTAAAGAGGATCGGGCTTGACCAGCACCTCTCTCTCTAGATCTGCTGACAGACTCTGAAAGTCTCCAGAAGAGCCGATGTTGAAAATGCCAGCTTTCCTCAGACATTCTGTACATCCAAACTCTTAAAGAAATAGTTCACCCAAAAATGCTAATTCTGTCGTTATTCATTCACCCTCATGTTGTTCCAATATTGTATTGACTGACCTTCTTTTACGAAACATATTGTTGTGTGTCGTTGTTGTTTTTTTGTCCATACAATAGAAGTCAGTGTTAGCCAAAACTGTTCGGTCATCAGCATTCTTCAAAATATCTATATCTTTGGAATAGCATGAGGGTGAATAAATGATGACAGATTTAGCATTTTTGGGTGGACTATCACTTTAAACACAAACTCAAGGGTGCAGCTCTTAAAAAGATTGATCAACGGTGCGTTCATAGGTAATTTTCCAAATCTGTTGTTTCAGGTTATGAATATTTATTTATCTCTGAAACTATTCTGGAATGGAATTGTAAATGTTTAAAGTACTATTGCCAAGCAGCACAGCCTGCTTTATCAACACTTTAGCAAGAGATAAAAAAAACTGATCTCCTACAGAATTTCACACATAAAAATGATTAACGAAGGTAAAAGGATAAGTTCACTCAAAAATGAAAATTCTCAATTCTGTCATCATGCTGTTTATACCTCAGTGTTCTTCAAAAGATCTTCCTTTGTGTGTCGGAAAAGTAAGTCATGCAGGTTTGGAACTACATAAGGGTGAGTAAATTAATTTTCCTCTTACGTGTAAATCTCATTCTTTTAAATCTATAGTAATATTCTCATAAAATTGCAGATGCACAGTAAAGTTCCGTCAACCATCTGCCATTGGTTGCCACCGCTGAACAATTGTGGGTTGAGCTCACCAGCCTCCCTTGTGTTGTGACTCTGTGGTCAGGCTCTGGACCTTGGGGAGGGATTGCTTGCCCGGTTCACAATGCAATCGGGTCTCATCCAGGAGACTGTGATTGTTCCATGGAGCCTCCTCCAGGTACAGTGCTGCTTTTGTTCCAGCAAGTCAGCAAGCTGAATGCAGTCCGGGAGGCTCGACCAGCTTTGGGAACTATTCTATCAGGAGGCTTTGTGCTACCCAACGGCCTTCTTCTGGCTGTAGAGGACTAGAGAAAAGAGCTGACATTTTAAACAGGGGATCCCTACTTTGGATAAGTCCGATGCCACTCAATGCGTTGTTCAACAAATGGCCTAAACAGTGACACGTTACAAATTTGGAATCTTTTTTTGTTTTGTTTTCAAATATTTCATATTTGCTTGCAAGTGTTGTTCTTCAGTCATGGTCATATTCACAGCTCTTCTGACTCGCCAACATGTCACTCAATGCATCCAAATGTGCAGTAAGCCACACTTCCAGCTGAATGGACCTGGCTGTCATACTGTAGGTGTTGTGCTGTAAAATAAAAGGCTACACTTTGGCAACAACGAACAGTAAAATGAAATAATATTAAGTAAATGATCAAAATAATTAGGGCTGCAAAATGATTAATTGTGATTAACCGCATTCAAAATAAAAGTTTATGTTTACAATGTGTGTGTAATGTTTTTATTATGAATATATAAATAAAATAGGAAAAATGTTGGATTTTTATATAAAATATATATATAATATAAATTATTATATACAAACTAAATCTTTAAAAAAACTTTTATTTTGAATGCGATTAGTTGCAATTAATCATTTCGCAGCCCTAAAAATAATACATTTGAATGAAATTTTATATATATATTTATATTTATAATTAATATAAACAAAAAGCTTTTTAAATTAAGAACCAGACTTGATCTGTATGAAGCCTGAATTAAATCTATACATCAACTTTAGTCACTGGAACCACTAGCACAATAAAAACAGTTTTGATTGCTTGACATGACAAAACTTTTGGAAAGGGATGTAATAATAAAAACTTTAGACATTAACAAAATAGTCACAATGCCTTATAAGTGCTATCATCTCGTGGCTGGTATATTGCTATGTCTTCAGTCATTTCTAATGTGATGTTGACTACGTGCCATAGTCTTGTACCTTTTTGTTCTAAATTCAGTTTAATCCAGTTTGCCTTAATTTACATTTAATTTGAATGCAAACATAAAAACTGCAAAAATAGCTATATCTACCCCTATTTTCCCTTTGAATCAAATAATGATGTGGTAGGTACAGTATACAATAATCAAAAAAATCTAATTCAAAGGTAATTTATATGTTATTGAATAGGTATAAATTATCCTAATTTGCAACAACTGTTTACTCAAAGGAAGTGTGAAAGCTGAGAAGAACCATGCCCACAGTGACCGGCCACGTAAAGAGCAATGGTCAAGGTCATTGTACCAGCACCTGATATAATTTTTAGTCTGGAGAGTTCGATATTGAGGTTTAACTGAGTTTGTACTTTAGCAAGCTCACTGGAGATCCATGTACATGAGTCAATGATCAGCTGGTCAGCTGAGGTTAATTTTGAAATTCTTGATTTTCTCAATCACTCAAACTCTTTCTCAATCACACAGTGGTCTTTAAATATATATTTAGTATCAATGCTTTCTCAGTATATAAATAGTTATGACGGAGTTGTCATTGTGGGTGAACTGTTTCTTTAAGGGTGCTTTGGCCTGCAGTGCCGTTAACCACATTATTTGGTCAAACGAGAACTGATTTGTTTTCTCTTGCCTAATCTCCGTTTTTTGTGTGATATAATAACCAAACATCAAATTATGATGCGAGAAACATATAGGCCTAAGCTACAAAAATGGTCACGTTTAAGAAAGCCCCACGTGTCTGACCGTTTACTTACAGTACACGTCAAATTTTTATTGATCAAATATTCCTGAAGATAACTCTACATATGGCGTTGTTCTTACATCAGTCTTTGATCAAACGACAGGACACGTCAATTATGATAGATCATTCGGAGTCGACAATATTCTTTTCCTCCTTTTTACTTCTTCAGCAAGTAAAAGTACACAAAAGTGGCATGTCTTTCGACAATAAATAATAAAATATTTTGTAATACAGGAACAAAACGAAACCTCCAGAGCTAATCAGTCATATTAACTTAACTTAAACCTATACACATCTTTGGGAAAGAAAAAACTTCTTGGACGGACACGAACACATGAAATTCCCACACAGCTTGTGGCAAAATAGAGGTATACCTTGTTGCAATGCTTTAGTACTTGGGCTTGATGTTTGAAAAGAGACCATATAACAAAACTGTACTCGCAGTAGACCTCGGCTGCCATACCCTCTTTTTGTGAGCTAGTCCATTTCGATCTTTTTATAGAAACAGAATAAACAGTCATGGTTTCATTATAGGCCACTCACGTTGCGCACAACAGTAGGCTATATGAATGTATATTAGATTAAGTTCTCTTGCGTCTTATATCCGTAGAGGTCCAATGATTTGTCATAGAAGTGAAAAAAAAAAACGTGGAGGGGTATTTGGCAAAAGTGTAGCCGACCAGGTCCACTCGGCCGCGGAGCACTGCAATCATCATGTCAGGTTCGGTGTGTGAAATGTGCGCCGGCTGGGTCCACTTTCGCAGGAGTTCTCGCTGAACTTTAAATGGTCTTTTCGCAACACTCGTTGGACTCGCTCGGTTGGAGTGTGTTTAAATCCCATGATTGTCATCACAGTGTATAAATACAACCAAGGGTTGTTTCGATATAGAGGCCTCGTGCAGTTGGAGGATGGGTTTTTATTCAGGAGCGGCCCTAAACGAAATAGGGATGGAAGAAACTTCACGAGCCTCTCTCTGAGATTGGTTCCCGGACACGTCCTTTCCCAAAACTTCTGGTGCAGGAGATAATCCACTCGCCTAGGCCTCTATAGGACTCGCTACCATGCTGTTTGGTGTATCTGGCAGTTGCGAGGACATTGAAGCGACCTCGCTCCCCGTGGAGTTCGAGCCTGGCCCTCCTTCAGAAAAATTCACCTAAAACAAGCAAAATGTACGTTAGTGCTATTTGACATTTTCATTGTTAATTATATAATTATTTATAATGGTATTAGCGGTGGGTTTTAATACGGTGGTTGCTATGTCTTTATACGCACAGCTTTGCGCACTCACCAGTTGCTGGAAAGCAGGCTGGTCGATGTCACTCTGCAGTGCGAAGTCACTCAGGACTTTCCAAGGCGGTTGGTAACTCTGCACCTCCACTTGGTTTGCCTGCAAACCACCGTCGTGTCTCTCTGGACTGGTCGCCACCATTGGAGTCCCTGTCATCCCCTGGATGTTCTGCAGATGACCACGAATAATTTATTTGCAGTCATAAGTAGAGTTTAGAGGCCGCATTGAAGAAACTTCCCATCGCAAGTGTACGATCCAATAAGCTGGATGTTCTAAATGAGACCATAACTAGAAAAAATATCTTAAAATAACCATAGCGATTTTTAAAGTTCTAAATCCACATACAGGCTTGATTTTTAGACTAACGCGTTTTTATAGTAGCCCATCACACTGCGAACGCGTAAAGTTTATGACTCGCTCTTTAGAAATAAAATAACTAATACGGAGTTGAATGTTTTTAATGTAAAAGCTCCACTAGTCTTACCGTTTTGTCGTTGGGTTGCTGCTGCTGGAGTTGTTTCATCAGTATGCTCCTCTTTTTGTCCTTGCAGCGCTTGTTTTGAAACCAAACCCTGATGACTCTCGGGCTGAGACCCGTCATCTCAACGAGCTGCTCTTTCATGAGGGCGTCGGGTCGAGGGTTGGCATTGTAACAAGTCCTCAAGGTATGGAGCTGTTTTTCGTTGAGGACTGTCCGGACGCGGGTTGTTTTCTCAGGTTGCTTGTGCACATGAGGTCGAAGCGCAGGCTGACGTGCCGAAATGGGCTCTGCTGCAGGAAAAACGAAACATAAAAAAAAAAAATTGTTAAATGCAAAGATATCTTCTATAGTGCGCTAAGACTACAAATATATCCAGGGTTCAAACTGTCACGTAATTTAAATTAAGTCGGAGGTACCCGAGGCCCGTCTAATTAGGTACAAGTACTTATGGGAAATAATAATAGGCCTCTTGAAAATAATAATAACAATAATAACAACAGCAATATAAATAGCACATTAAAAATAATCACTCGTTAAAACGGAGTGTTAGTTTTCCCATATTCTATTCATAAATTTGATGGTCTGCTTGCGAGACCTGGGTCGAGAAAGGCGGAATCTCTCCATAAGCGTAAAAATATATTATTCAGACATTTCTTTCCAAAGAAATCTGATCTTTCACAGGTGAAATCTTAATTCTGTATTATGGCGGACAGAGTATCCTTTTAATAAACTTGAAATGCAGCCATGGCTGCAATCCCTTTTCAGGCAATTATATGTTCATGTTGGATGCAGTAAATTTGGAGGGCGAGTATGACCCAGATAGGTTTACGACACTTAATTAAAGCAATCTGTGCATACCTCTGAATTTTAAATAATAAGGTGCGTGCGGCCCATGACATTACTTAAAGGCGGCTGGTTATTAATAAAACTGCATTAACAAGTGGTATATATTAATGAATTTATTATTTTATGAGACAATAAGATGCCTTAATGTAGCGCATGCATAATAGCAGTACTGTGGGTGATTTCTACGTTAAACACTCAAAGCGTATTTTGCTTAAGAGGGCCTTTAAATGTAGATTTGATCAACACGTGTTTCAACATGACTGTGATTTGTAATATCAGTTTAATTTAATTAACATATATTAAAAAAATAATAATAATCTGCCATATGCTTGTGCCGTCCTCACACACTCATAATACGTTATCGCATATTTCTATTTCTATGATATATAAACATTTAAAAATGAAATCGCATTTTCTTTGTATTTATTTGTGAAAGGATCTCGTTTCTTTCTCAAGTACATGTACACGCTGACATTGTCGCGTGGTTGGCCTCTAATCAGCAGAGAATATCTATTTCATGCATGAATAGCTGAATTCAATAACACAAACAGGAAAAATAAAACGAGTTATGCTGTCAAAGCACCGCAAACTTGTGGTCGGCTTGTTAATAACATCATTCACGCTTTGCTATGACACAACATTAATTCATCATAAATCTCTATTTCGTAATCTATGTCATCAAATGAAGCTCTTTTTTTTAATAGTAAACACGTTTTAAAAAAACTAAATGTCTAGAGGAGCTTTGTGTCTATTGAAAATCCCCAAGACAAACAATCCCAGAGTCCTTGAGCAAACAACGCTTTGTAAGTTGTAGTAGAATACTATGCCTACCTGCCATTTGTAAAGGTCTCGCCGGATGTAATGGGCTTAATGGGTCACCAGCACCCATTGTTGCCCGCTCCACCACATCATGGTCGGCCCTGCAGAAGAGCCCGTCTTCCCGCAGAGCGAACTCATCTCCTGGGATGAGCTGCCGACTACACGCCACACATCTGAAGCACTCAATATGATAAACCTTCGAGCGTGCTCTCATCACAAAGTCATTCTTGCTGAAACCGATGTTGCATTTAGCACATTTAATCCCGTATAACCTGAAACACCAAAAAAAAAAAAAAAAAAAAAAAAAAATGCATTACAATGTGTAACGTTTGGTTAAAAAATAAAAACAGCAAAACGATATGACAGCAATATAAAAATGCTAAATTTATGGTAACAGAAAATTAAATGCACATAATTGTAAGAACAACAAATGTCATGGTAAAATAAAAAGACAAACATAATATAAACTAGCCTGTTTCCTAAAGCATTAACTGATTAATAATTATCAAAATTCGTTAGCTTTAGTATTATTCTAATAATCATTATTATTATTATTATTATTAATGATAATAATAATATAATATTATAAACCAGCATCAATAATAATAATTTCTCTTTAGCGTATTGTGGATATTATTTTTAAACCGTGGTGTTTGTCTCTCACACAAAAGTGTCCTCTTTAAATAATGCTACATTACTCTCACAAAATATGATTTCAATATTGCGATAGAATTTCGTAGAGCTACGCGGCAATGCCATAGGCTACATATGAACAAAGCTTCACAATTATTGTGGAGTAATTGCGCTCCAGACTCATTTAAGACAGGAGATTAGCATATAGGTGCTGTCCAGTACAAAAAAATGAATGACAGCATGCTGCCGTAATGCAGCAGTGAATAATGAGAGGTTACTGTCATTCTGTCATCCACACTCGAAAACTAAAACATGACCTAATTGATCTGCGTTACCTGATGTAGTCCCGTTTACAGTAAGTTTTTCCGTCTCGCACAAAACACGTACAGGACTCGTCCAGATACTGGTTACATTCTGCACATTTCAAACACGCCGCATGCCACTCCAGGTCCGGGGACACGCGAAGAATATACTGGTCATGGATTTGATTCCCACAGCCGACACACAACGAGATTAGACGCTTTTCTGATTGAATGAGAAAGCATAGGAAAGTTCAAATTATGTAAATATTTGTTTTAATTTAATTACAACCTAAACGTCTAAAATTCCCACTTGTATACTATAGCTCTTGTGTAGACTTAAACACACATGACATGTTTAAAAACAATACTGGATGCTGATGATAACTGTGTATAACTGCAAAAAATGGCTGGAATAGAATTAGAATCGGCACATAGCCTTTATTATATTAATAACAATAATAATTATTATTATTAATATAACAATAGCAATAATAATAAATTAACAAATAGTCAATGGTTAAGAATATAGGCCCTATTTGTAGTGATTTAAATTGAAGAAGACCGGTATCAGCCCCTATAATTACGGCTTGTCCCCGGTCTGTTCGGAACTTTTTAACTTTTGTAAAACGCGAAACAAACTACTAAAGTCATATAAAACGATCGCATACAATCATAAATCGTCAAATTTATCAGTAAGTGTCATCAGACACACATATACACATAAAAGCGTAACTTACTTTTTGGTGGATCCCCCATGTCTCCCATGTCAATAAAGTAAGGCGGTGTTAGGTCCACTTTAAAACCGGACAGAAGGCCCTTAGTGCCCGTGTTTTGATCTGAGAAGGTGGGGAAGTGGCCGAGGGTTCGAGGTGTTGCAGGACTTCCCGGAATCGAGATGCTTGCGATTAGAGTTAGGGGTGTGTGTTGAGCTTCTGTACTTGGTCGCAGTATTGATGGGCCACTCTTGTCCCTATCTCTCTCTCACTCCCTCAAACTCAGTCGGCTTCAGCTCTTCTCTCTCTCTATTGGTCTGACGTAGGACACTCATACGTCACCTTTATGAGAAGCTGATTGGTTATGGAAAGAAGGACCAGCTGTTCGGAGCCCAGGCCGACGAGTTGTTGCATTTACTTTTCTTATTTCATTCATACATTTTTTTCCTTCCTAATTTCTGTAGATGCGAATTAAATAGATCCGAAATATGTTAAAATTAACAGCAATAATGATGATGACTAAAATAAAATATAATATAAAATAAAAAACAAGACAAAACAGTATTAGTGCTTATTTAATATCGACGCTTTAAGAATTATTTTAAAAGGAACCAGTCTGAATTTTGAGTAGGAAATATGTTGTTTGGTCATGGAATTTCAAAATAGGCTAATACAATTATAAAATACCTATTATTTCAATAATATTTACGGCAACTGAATTTAACAATCGAGCTAACTAGAAATTGTTGTAGGATATTTTGTATCAAGTCGTTGATGATAAATCCTGCTTAATATGGCTTATAAGTGGTCAAATAATCTGTGTTTGGACTGATGGTCATGTGAAGTGAATCTCCTTCGACCAGTATACAGATTTTCACAGGGAAAGGCGCAAATCCGTATTTAGGCTGTTACACACAGGGGTGCATAACACGATTGAAATCGATGGCACATTTCAGGGTTGTCGCTATTCAAACTAAAACGCAATTACAGCACATAATTGCAGATAATGACCGTTTTAAACTGAGCAAGGCACGTGGTAATATAATCTCAATGTAAGGGATGGATTGGTTGAACAAACAGGCAAATAGCACAGAGTTGACAAATTTCCTGACCCCTTACACAGCGACAGGGCAAATTTTACTCGTAAGGAGAAAAAATATATATTTTATTTGAACTCAAGTTAAACTCTGGCGCTGCCACTTCAACCCAAATCATTGAGATTAGCACTGTATTTCAACACTCTCTGGTGATTTATTTTAAAACAAAAACGAGATGCCTTTTAAAAATTGACAAAGATACATTTTAACGAATTTGAAAGTCTCCCTTTGACAGTGATGGACAAGACAAAACAAGTGCCCGAAATATGACAGCAGGGTAGCAGGCAGCAGAACGTCGCTATAACAGACACAAACACGCCCTCTTGTGTTAGCAATACGACTCAAAGCACAAGAACCAAACAAAGACATGGAAACATTGGGCGAGAGCTTGCATTGTTAACTCTTCATTTTGCTCAAATGCTCAATAACACGTTAAGGCCGGTGGTTATTAAGTTTTTAAGAATTAAAAAGCCATTTGATAAATAATAAACGTCAAATAAGGCTTTGTTGGTCCGTCATGTTTCTGTCCTGTGCTTCTCAGATAGCTTAGATGACAGTTCAGAGCACATACAGCTTATTGCTAAATTGAAGTTATTTGGAGAACACCATTTGTACTGTGGTCCATGGTAATAACAATGCTGACATATTTTAACACCAAGCATGCTATTCTCAATCTTTTAAGCCAATTTCAAAAATGAAATGCAATATTGAATTTGCATTTGAAGTCTATGTCCAAGACCTAGATGTCTATGACCTCTACAAATGCATTATAAATATGTTACCTGAAACATGAAGTATGTGTGTGTGTGTGTGTGTGGAATTCCCTACATTTTGAGGACCAAATGTTTTTTTTTTTTTTTTGGTTCCCAGGAGGAAAAAATCTTATAATTTATAAAGAATTAAGTGTTATGACCATCTAAATATGCTGACAATTTCATGTGAAGGGTTGGTTTAGGTGTAGGGTTAGGGAGTAGAAAATACAGTTTGTACAGTATAAAAAACATTTTTCCACAAATGGAAAGCATTGTGTGTGTGTGTGTGTGTGTGTGTGTGTGTGTGTGTGTGTGTGTGTGTGTGTGTGTGTGTGTGTGTGTGTGTGTGTGTGTGTGTGTGTGTGTGTGTGTGTGTGTGTGTGTGTGTTTAATTGTAATTGGATGATTGATAGCAGCTTGTGTAGGTGCATTTGTATGGGTGTACAATACAATGCGACTATAATTCATCAAATCCATAAAACTTGTTTTGAAATCCAGCAGGACACTAAAGAGATATTTGGAGAGAATGATGCCTGATATGCACTGTGTATTCAATCCAACAAGGTGCATCAAAAGGAATTACATAACAAGAGAATAAAATAGATTTTGGGGGCATATTCCTCAGCAACATTCATTCATGATGTTAATAATTAAACATTTTAATTATGCATGAATGGTTTTTTTTATGTCTACGCTTCATCAACAGTAATGACCACATTTTATAATGCCTTTCATCCCCACTTGTGGTAATAGAAATTATTCATTATTCAGGATTAGTAAGATTTCCAACATGCTGAACATCTTACAAATGTATGTACTCTTAAAAAATAAAGGTGCTTCACGATGCCTTCTTCTATGGCATTGCTGTGAAGCACCTTTATTTTTAAGAGTGTATGTGTGTATATAAATATTGGAATTTTTCCACCCTTATGATTTGTTATTATAAGAGAGGGCAATGGATTTATTATGTCAGTAGGAACATAACAATAATTCTATACTCGTAACATAGAATTCACACATTTTTACAATGCCTAATTTCTGAAAGCATGGTTCTTGATTTGCTAACATTTGTGTAATTATATTATAATTGGACCTTTTATTATATATGCTTCACCCAAATTGTCACATTTCAAATACATAAATACAAAAAATAGTCTAAACCTAAATCTAGGATGTTTAGTTTTACTAATACAAATGGTCAGAATAAGTGTTTAGGGCTTAAAATCCTACAAATGTAATGTCTTAGCTCATAACATGACAGCTTTACCTGCGCATGTAGATTAATTTCTCAGAAAAATGATTATTTGCTTTTCTGCTTAAAGTAGTCATCTCACTCTGTGTTATACTCTTAACAAGAACCTGCAATCCGCACTGTATGATAATCACTGGATGATAATCACTGGATAACAGCTCAGGGACGAGCCAAACAAGAAAACAAGACACGCACCCACATTAATAGCACAGCCTTAACCCTTTATACAATTTCTATTTAAGTTTATAAGTATGCTAATAATATTGAGGCAAGATAAATTATAATAATGTTAGAGCTAGCTTAAGAATAATTATTCAGGTTCTTAGTATCTTATTGTACGCTGTCTGAATATAAGTTTGACCCTCATCCTGACCTCTCATTAACCTCTGGTTTCATTGATCACCCTCACCAGCCTGGCTGAATTTGGAAATGCCTCTGCGAGGTAATGGAGGATAGAGCACAACCTGAAGGATGTGTGCTATTGACAAAGTACGGTTTCTGTAATGTCATTCAGTTCAATAGCATGCATTAGTTCCCTTGGTAAGAAGAGAGAAAGATAGAGAAGGAGCAAATCTATTTTGTGATCTGTTGCTTTGAACAACCTCTCGACCTCACAGTCTGAAGACCTTGGATGCGTGTATTCACTTGGAAGTGTACCTGTATATGTCTCTATAGTGTGGCGTGACTATAGGGTACCGGGTATACATAGATTTCTCTAATGATTTGTTTATATGGTAGCAGTGTTTTGTTCTCAAAGATCGCAGCGGCGTGTGCTCTCTCAGCCATTTTCAGCAGTAGAAGTCTCAATGTGCTTGTAAATTTAGGTTGTTAGATTCGATGCAGAAGTCTCCCTCAGCCACAGTAGCCGGTTCTTACAGCTCAGCAGGAGTCCTTTCGAGATGAATGGCAGGAGCAGCGTTTCAGCTACTTTGCGTGTGTATGTGCAAGCGCGTGCGTGTATGTGCGTGTGTCATCATTTCTTTAGACCTAATGCTTTCTTTTCGAGCTGAGATCTCTTCACACTAAGCAACTGTGTTTGTGTTGCTGTGTGTGCGTGTGTCCACGCTAGATTTTCTCCGCCTTTAAAAATGACTCTTTATGATTACAGTTTAGCATGTTCTGAGTAGCAGTGCTAAAAACACACATTTCAGCCAGGAAAAATCACAGAGCTTTAAAAGGAGGCTCCTGCCTCTTCACAATGACAGGGACATCAGTGATTTTGTCATTGTTAGGTGCCCTATCCAATGTCTTCGGATCACATTTTTTTCTATTTATGGAATTTTTCAGAGGAACACCATAAAGGCAGCTGCTGGATTATACACCCTTTCAGAAACATGTTGAATTGGTTTGCATGGGAACATTGTGTTTTGCATTTTGATTATTAAAAGAAACATCTATCAGCATCAAACTGAATAATTAAAATATTAATTTTAAAGAATCTTTATTTTTTTTTCATTGAAATTGGTGAGTTTGTTTAGCATTTCCATCATTTTAAGACCAATAATTATCACAAAAGTTGTGCTTGTTGCAATGTGCGTTTTAGGCTTCTGCCTTTGTTCATTTGTCTATTATATTTCATGCATCACTACAGAAAAATGATAGATCTTTGCTTTTCTAATTAACCTCCCCAGTCAGATGAGATATACGGGTATCAGAGTGTTCAGGATCTTTGGCTGATTCTAATCAGTTCGCTTTAATTAACTTAAACGGCTACAGGCTGGAGTCTGTCACTGGCAGGTTTGGTGAGTAACCAGTTACATGTAACAGCATTACGTAATTTAATTACAAAAGAAATGTAACTAATCTGTTACAGTTACTCAAGAAATTGGGAACACTTTATTTTAAGGTGTCCTTGTTACATGTTACATGTACTTAATATTATAATAACAATTAATTATGCATAATTACATGCAAGTAACTCGCAGGTTAATTAATATTAGCCAGTACTTAAATGTATAGTTACACTGTAACAAGGACACCTTAAAATAAAGTGTAAGCAAAAATGTGTAATTAAAATTACTTCTGAAAATGTTAACGATTACAAAAGCGGTTACATCTGAATACTTCTTGTATGATTTAAAATCTGTATTTAACCTCAGAATGATCTCAAAGTAAAAAGAGGTGCTAAAGTCAGATTTTTTGGTGGCTGTACTTTTATTATAATACTGTAAATTATTATAATTTTAATTCAAGAGATGAAGGATTTTGAAAGTTGCTTTGATTGCTTCTATTGTCCTCATTTGGATAAAAGTGTCTGCTGAATTACTAAATGTAAATTTAGAAAATTGATCAAAAAGTAATCAAATGTAATCAGTTACATTACTTTAATAAAGTAAATGAAATAGTTACACTACACTCTTAAAAATAAAGGTGCTTTAAAAGGTTCTTCAAGCGTTGCCATAGAAGAACCATATTTGGTTCCACAAAGAACCATTCAGTCAAAGGATCTTTAAAGAACCATCTCTTTCTTACCTTTTTATAATCTGAAGAACCTTCTTTCGCCACAAAGAACCTTTTGTGAAACAGAAAGGTTCTTCAGATGTTTAAGGTTCTTTATGGAACCATTTAGACAAGAAAGGTTCTTCTATGGCATCGTGAAGCACCTTCACATCAACTCCTTTATTTTTAGGAGTGTACTCATTACATTTTAAATTAGGTAACTTGTGTTACTCTTTATTTTAAGGTGTCCTTGTTACAGTGTAATTATACATTTGAGTAGTGAGTAATATTAATTAATTACATGTACTTACAATATGATTAGGGTTACTTGCATGTAATTATGTATAATTAATTGTTGTTATAATAGTAAGTACATGTAACATGTGTAACAAGGGCACCTTAAAATAAAGTGTTACTGTAACTTGAAATGTGTAACTTATTACATTTCCAAAGTAACCTTCCAAACACTGGTCACTGGTTTGACTATGTTCAATCAAACACATAAACACTTTTTTCTTATGAAGAACCTTTATAACCTAATTTCCATGGCACTAAGGTTTCTTTAGTTTATTAAAATATTCTTAACTAAGCGAAAAAGAACCGTTCAGTAAAAGGTTCTTTAGGAAACTAAAAATGGTTCTTCTGTGGCATCACTGTGACTTCATTTTAGAAAGCCTATTCCTGTTAAAAGCAGCAGTTTTTATTTTACATGTGCCAGAAGCTCCAACATTCTGCACTTTGTGGATAGCACTAATAATCACACTATCTCAGAGCTAGCTTATATTGTTGCTTTCAGCTGCAATGTACTGGCTGGCAGCCATATTTATGTCTGAGCCAGAATGAAACGAAAGCTGATTCACTCACTGCCCACCATGAAGACCTTGGCTTTAGGTCATTTTTATTTGCAGCTCGAGGCAATAATGTTTTCATGAATGTAATTAAGATCAGGCAAACTCTTTAGGCAGAAATGTGTCTGTGTCCTGCGATTTGGCCATTTGACTGTGAATAACTAATTAGTATCATTAACAGAAGTGCTATTGATTCACTATTTGTACCACTAAAAACCTCTCAGCTTTGAATACTGTGTCAGTGATACTTTTCTTCAAGTCAAGGACTTGATCTACTCCTCTTTTGCTAAAGACGTCTCCGGAAGGCCTTATCAAGGTCTTTTGTTTCCATTTAATCTTGCTTGAATTTTCGTTAGCTGTCAGAATTAATGCACACGTGAGTCTGTCCACTCCGTGTCCTCACTGAGACGCCAGAGGGGCAAAGAGCTCATCTGGGTCACTGTGGTCACTCAGACCCACAGACCATATGGTTGCCTTAGTCATGGCCTACCTGAAGCAGCAATGCTAATCACTGAAGACAAGTGCCACTTGACACCAGAGTGACAGATGGTGTTCCTGGGTCCGCGTACAGGACTACTGCTTAAACTCGGCACCAGCACCGCAAACCTTTTCGCCTCGGCTTCGGTCGGACTGAGAGGCACAATGAAGGTGATGATATGTCAGGGACGATTATATGAGATGCTTCCCACCTCCTCTTGCTTTGTCCTTTGTTGCCCACGGCTATGGCCGACGGCAAATTTCAACACTCTTAAAGCCATTTCATACACAACAGCATGGAAGAGCAACAACAGATAGGAGATTCGAATGGCTGAAATAAGTTTATTGTTTGAACAATGTAGATTCGTTAGTAATGATTCATACATTCGAGGATATTTAAGTCATTGATATGCCAAAGCTTTTCTTTGGCCAAGTGGTTTTGGACTTTGTACTGACACCTATGAGTGTGGATGCATGAAGTGTATTTATACTGAAGCTGTTTTGTCTCCATAAAACACTATATGAAGTAAAGCTGTAATGAGAAGTTAAGTAATTGTATGTATGAGTAATGACATTAGTCTTAGTATTGTTAGTAATCCTGTGGAGTTAAAAGACAAGGCTAGTCATGTGATCTTAACATGGCACCTATGAGGAATATTTGTAGCTAGAAGAGATACATCTAAAGCTGGAAGTGATGCAAAATCTCACCGGATGGACAGGAAGAAAGTGAAAGAAAACATAAAAAAAGATGTGACCCTGGACCGCAAAAACAGTCTTAAGTTGCACAGGTATATATTTGTAGCAATAGCCAACAATACAATGTATGTCAAAATTATCGATTTTTCTTTCATGCCAAAAATCATTAGGAAATTTAGTAAAGATCATATTCCATGAAGATATTTTGTAAAATTCCTACCTTAAATATATCAAAACTTAATTTCTGATTAGTAATATGCATTGCTAAGAACTTCATCTGGACAGCTTTAAAGGTGATTTTCTTAATATTTAGATTTTTTTTGCACCCTCAGATTCCAGATTTTCAAACAGTTGTATATCGACCAAATATTGTCCTATCCTACACTCTTAAAAATAAAGGTGCTTTAAAAGGTTCTTCATAGCGATGCCATAGAAGAACCATTTTTGTTTCCACAAAGAACCATTCAAAGGTTCTTTAAAGAACCATCTCTTTTTTTAACTTCTTATAATCTCAAGAACCTTCTTTCGTCACAAAGAACCTTTTGTGAAACAGAAAGGTTCTTCAGATGTTAAAGGTTCTTTGTGAAACCATTTAGACAAAAGAGGTTCTTCTATGGCATCGGGAAGCACCTTTATTTTTAAGAGGGTAACAAACCATACATCAAGGGAAAGCTTATTTATTCATCTCAATGTCAATTTAAAAAAACTTATGAATGGTTTTGTGGTCCAGGGTCATAAATATGCAGTACAGAAGACAACTACCAAACTAATAATTAGCCTATGTTGTGGCAAAGTCATTTGAACCACAATCTCTTAAAATCTCGTCAGAAGGACAGGAAAAAATTAAAATGGACTGTGAAGAAGAAAACTAGCAAACAAGATTTTGCAAGACTTGCATCACTTCTGGCCATAGCTGTATCCCTAATAGCAATCACCATGAGGAATATAGAATTAAAAATTCTATAGTCAAATAAAATAATTCTATAGAATCCAACCGCTTTTTAGTTAGTTAAAAATTACTAGGTAAACAAATTTAGAGTGAGTGTACCCATTAAGTTTATGTGTTTTTCATAGATATTGACATGGTTTATAAGAGAAAACAATTTTAAAAATGGAAGATTTAACTCTCATTTGAAAATGTATTAGTTAGTTGATGTACACTATAGAATGTAAAATTAAGATATTTTATGAATACAGTCAAAAGTCTGGCATGGGCTTAATTGGTACTTTGGTACCATTTAAGCCCGCAGGTGTTCCAAAAAAGACCCACCTCATGATTTATTCACAAAATAAGAAGTGTTTTAAAGGCAACATGCATCTATGATTTGTGTATTATCAAACATCAGCAGAAACCCATTATATAATGGTGCTACACAGTGTGTAACTTGAAGGCCTAAATATCTACATATAGTTCTAAATTAAGGTAGTAAGTAAGGTAAGGTAAAAGCACACAAAGAACTTATCATTAAACACGTTCACTCAGAAAATTTATCAAAGTTTGTGATTCCACAGTAATGGTAAAAAACGACAATGTTTTCCTTTAAAAATTGTAAATATCTTTATAAAGACATGCATGAATCTTAAATATTTTGTGGACTAAGCATCATATTAATTTTCATGCGCACATTAAAGGAGTAGTTCACTTTCAGAACAAAAATTTACAGATAATGTACTCACTCCCTTGTCATCCAAGCTGTTTATGTCTTTCTTTCTTAGGTCGTAAGTAAATTGTTTTTAAGGAAAACATTTAAGGAGTTCTCTCCATATAATGAACTTCTATGGTGCCCCCGAGTTTGAACTTTCAAAATGAAGCTTCAAATGGCTCTAAACGTCCACAGCCGAGGAAAGAAGGGTCTTATCTAGCAAAACGATGGGTTATTTAAAAAAAAAAAAATTACAATTGATATACTTTTTAACCTCAACTGCTTGTCTTGTCTAGCTCTTTGTGTACTCTGCGTAGAGATTAAAAAGTATATAAATTGTAAATGTTTTTAGAAAATAACCGATCGTTCCGCTAGATAAGACCCTTCTTCCTCGGCTGGGAACATTAAGAGCTTTTTGAAGCTGCATTTAAACTGCATTTTGGAAGTTCAAACTCAGGGGCACCATAGAAGTCCATTATATGGAGAGAAATCCTGAAATGTTTTCCTCAAAAAACATTATTTCTTTACGACTGAAAAAAGAAAGACAAACATCTTGGATGACAAGGGGGTGAGTACATTATCTGTAATTTTTTAGTTCTGAAAGTAAACTACTCCTTTAAGAAATGTTTTGTTTTTTTAATACAAGAGTAGCTTGTGTTGGCTTTAGTTTGCATGAGTTTTTATGGCACTGTACTATTAGCCCATCTTAAAAAATAGTTATTTTATAAAAATAATCTGCTCTGCGAAACAATTTATGATCCAGAGAAGATAATTCCAAGGAAAAGCTGTCTTTATTACACTAGCTATTTTGTGGTATAAACAATTAATGGGCTGCACACCCACATGAATCAGCAATGAATACCTTCTTTAGGGTGCCTTTTTTCCATTACCATTAAATGTTTATACTATAAAATAGATAGTTTAATAAAAGCTTGAATTAAAAGTGTGCCTTGAATTATCTATTAAAACTTCTGAGCATACTGGATTTGTTTTTAGAGATATTTTATAAAGTTTCATAGTGATACTGTTCTTTCTTCCTCTTTATTGCTGAATTACTGCGCTGCATCTGTCTCGATATGTAGATGTACAATTCTGATGTAAAGAATTAATTCATTTAGCCTCTGAACATTACAGCACTGATGCTGTCACATCATGCATGCAGAAAAATGAATGCATGCCATTAGTGAATATGCGTAACGTATTATCAATGCAAATTTCAGCTGTATTAATAAAACCATATAAACATAATGTTCTTAATACATATTCATATCTCCATTTAATGACTTCTGAATATTCACTTGTCATCCAGACCACTGGTTTGTCTATCACTTTCTTGTTTTTTTCATTGACATAAACATGACACATTCATCCAACTTTCTCAGAGCCGGCTCTAATTGTGTACCGAATGCTGAATCAAACTGGTATGTTACATCAAATGGAAAGCAAATCTGCTTTCTTCATCAGATTAGCGGGGATTTGTGGGTGTAGTAAATGGGGGTTTTGCTATCCTCTGACAGACAGGGAGGAGCAGTAAGAGCACAGCCGGCTGATGCATCAAGCTGAGGGAGTGGTTTGTTTGTCTACTGGCGCCGAGAGCTTCTCAAAAGCTCTCTCAGTTTGAGTGGCTGTCTAGGCATTACAGGATGATCCCTCCAGAAAGGTGATCGTTCTCTGCTAGATGATGAGGAGACTTCCCCTCCCAATTGTCCAGTGTGTATTGGACATATAAAATAATGTGATTTTTAAAATAACATTTCTTGGATAAATGTACTTTGGGAAGTGCTTTTGGAATATTTTAAAACGGTTATTTTAAGATTATCCAATTGTAGGCATCACAGAGTTGTAGTATATGCATATGATGAACTAATATTCAATATCGTGCATCCCTACAGTAGGGTTTACTGGATAAACATCGCCGTTTAATGTTTCCATCTTGTCAGCCTTTTCAACTCAAAGGCCCTCTATTGTCCACAAAAATATTCGAAGGCCCCATACATTTTTTTTTTCAGTTGTATGGGATTTAATGGATAAGGATTTGTTACGAAAAATTTTTTACCCCCATTGATCAAATAAATATATTACAGCTTGGCATAACTACAAAAACAAATAGCATCAAATTTATTAAAATGGCCATGGATTGAAAAGATTTCAAATTGTATGACTTGTCCATATCTAGAAATCACAATCTTGATTATATTTTTTGTAGTTGTTTTAGTTTATTTTACAGGATATCTGCCGGATTTTTAAGATCAAATTTAAGACTTGTTAAGACCTGCACAAATTTATTTACATGCAGTTCAGATACAGGTTTTAACAAAAACAAAAAGTTGTATAAAATGATACAATTTACATTTCAACCTTTAAACCATTTTTAGCAAAATGGTTGAATCAAGAGTTTTGATTATTAATTTAAACGATTATTATCAATCAATTATTATATTACTTACATAACACATAAATATATTTAGCTGTCTTAATTAATAATTGTTTAGATTTTTATAATGTGTTATCTACTTGTCAATCCACCAGTTTACATGTTCAACTCTGCGTGTTTGTAGCATAAAAACGGGTTGATTTTCACATTGGTCTGTACAAAAACAGCAGGCGGGCTTATTAAAAGACAACACAATTAGATGCAACCCAGGCTCAGGAAAATACATGCCTCTATATACATTTCTGCAACACAAAAATGACATACCTTACTGCATTTTTCAAGGCAGTAAAACACATTCTGTATGTGAGTATGGTACATATTTATTACATTATTACAGGCATGTACTGCATTTTATTACGCTGCTTAAGGTATGTATTGCTGCTGTTCAGAATTAACTCTTTTTTTTTCAGTTGTTTGAAAATAAGGCAAAACTAATCAAAACTCTGTTCTTGAAAATCGTGCTTTGTGTGAAAAGAAATAAAGTTTGTTTGAGTTTTACTACCTCTAGTGTTAAGTTCAGCTGGAAACTGCAGTGATTTGTACAAATGGATATGTTTCTTCAGTTTTGCAGCAATGTTTACAGAGGCAAGTACACTCTTAAAAATAAAGGTGCTTCAAAGGGTTGATGCCATAGAAGATTCATTTTCAGTTCCACAAAGAACCATTCAGTCAAAGGGTCTTTAAAGAACCATTTCTTGCTTACCTTTTTATAATCTGAAAAACCTTATTCGCCACAAAGAACCTTTTGTGAAGCAGAAAGATTCTTCAGATGTTGAAGGTTCTTTATGGAACCATTTAGACAAAAAGGTTCTTCTATGGCATCATGCACCTTTATTTTTAAAGGCGCCTATGTTGATTAGATGAATTAGTAAACATGCTTTGCTACAACTTCTTATGTGAGGACTTTTTTGCTCAACTTTCAAGTGACTTACTGCAGTCCCTGTTGTGCAAAAATAAAGTCATTTTCTTTCTTGCTTGTTTTTTTTTTTTTTTCTGCAAAATGCCATCTTTAAGAGGCCCTTAAAGTGACAACTGTAAAAAAGATTTTTCCAGGGCATTTTCTCCCCTCTCATTTCCTCACCTACCACAGAGTGCATACCTGCAGGTGATCTGAAGGCCTGTAGAGTGGCAGAGCATCGAGGAGGAACTACAAGCTGGGAAATGGAAGCGTTTAGCTACATGACAGCCCGGAGCGGTACATTAACATGACAGGCCATCTCTTGTCACGTGTCAGGAAAAGTCAAACTGGCATCCCAGTCTTCTGTGGAGGTGAGCGAGTGAGTGTATGGAGAATTAGAAAGGGCTAATCCCTCCCAGCGTTCCTCCCAGCCAACAACAAGCCTCTTTCATGCTCCGTGTAACCTTGGTGAAACTGACACCTCTTCTCGTCCTACTTGCCCCAGGCAGTGGCTATCTTGTCTTCTTTTCTTTTGTGTAGCCAAAGCAAAAGAAACTGGCAGAGGGTTTGTGTTAAAGCAATAGCGCAAGCAAAAATTACAATTTTATCATGATTTGCTCACCCTCGTGTTGCTACATCCTCGCTATCGCTTACTTTCTTCTGATGAACACAAAAAAGATATTTTAAAGAATGTTTGATAGCCAAACTGTTACTGCTGGCCATTGACTTCCATAGTATTTTTTTCCATACTCATGGAACAACATGAAGGAGAGTAAATGATGACAGAATTTTCATTTTGGGATGAACTATCGCTTTAAATCCACACGGCTAAAGGAGTGCAATTTCACAGTGTGAATGAGTCTGGAGCCTCATTGACTAATTTCATAACCCACACAGACAGCAATTCTGTAATGAGTGTCATGTTTCGAACTAAATACACATCAGACAAAACTGTAACCCAATAGTTACATTTGGCTCTTTCCTTGGCGACAACAGACCCATAGCAAACAACAAAAAAGACATACCTGGCATTCCAGCCTTGTCTCCACTCTTCCTAAGTGGATTGGCGTATATCCTATCCCAACATTCTGCCATTGTAACCAGTGAGGGAAACCTCATCGACCAGCAATCCAAGTGGTGAAGTTGGCCCTGCAATGCCCAATTACATCCGTGTAAATCCTCCATGAGGTTTTGCCGTAACCTTCGTCATGGTATGGTGGTGGTACAAAGAACATCTTAAAGAAGGATTTGACCATGCTGGAGATGTCAGCAGCATGAGAGATGAGATCTATGAGAACTCTTCTACCACCTCCTCAGGAGTGGTTACCTACCCTTATTTGAAAAACACAAGAGGCCAAAGATCAAGCAAAGGTATTGAAAAGCACAAAGTGATGCAAAACATCCATACCCTCTTAGAAGAGCAGTGAACCTTCAAAGCCTGTTCTGTAGTAGTACAACTACCGTTCAAAAGTTTGGGTTCAGTAAGATGTTAACATTTTTTTGAAAGAAGTCTTTTATGCTCACCAAGGCTGCACTTATATTTTGATCAAAACTGTAGCATTGTGAAATATTAGTGCAATTTGAAATAACAGTTTTCTACTTTAATACATTTTTAAATGTAACTTATTCCTGTGATGGCAAAGCTAAATAATTACTTCAGTGTCACATGGCCCTTCAGAAATCATTCTAATGCTGATTTGCTGCTATACCTGTTGGAGTTGGAACCAACTTCAGGGTAAGGCTAAAAGCAGCCAAATCTATTAACTACAAACGTCATAAACTCGATTTAGGAAAGAACCAGACGTTTCATGTAGGCTAATAAAATATTTTTAATGGGGCTGAATTTGTATTTAACGTGATTACAATAAAAAAAAATTAGAAAATGATAATTATAAAGTTTCAATTGCACAGTTATCCAAACAGCAAATAAATTATATAACGTTACAGAAAGCGACATTATTACTAACTTTGATCTATTGCGAGTTTAAGCAAAAAAACAAATGTATCATTATAGTCACTGAAGCTGCCTACACTGTGAAATGAATCTCTTACTTACATTGTATGTATTGTTTGTATCTGCGATTTATTATTTATGATGAGAGAATTAAAGAGTTGTGCACACTCAAAAGTTATGACTGAATGCCTCTGATTGGCCATTGCATTCCTAAGCTCAACAGAATCGAGTGTAATTGGTTATAATACACAACACTGTAAAAATGCCCAAAAAGAATTACTGTGCAACATGAGCAGATCTTAATTTAATGCCGCAATCAACACTTTCTATATATTTTCACATTTTTAGCAACAAACATAATATATTTAATTTGTTTGTGCAGGGGAATTTTGTCCAATTTAGCGGCATTTTTTTTGCCCCAAGCATCCCCAGTCTTACACACACACACTGCCTATGTTTGGTACCCAAGAAACATTTCTTCTTATTATTATAAATGCAGAAAACAATTGTGCTGTTTAACATTTTTATGGAATCCATGATACATTTTTTTCAGGATTTTTTGATGAAAAGAAAATTCAAAAGTACTGCATTTCTTTGAAATAAAAAAAAAAGTATTTACTGTCACTTTTGATAAATTTTTGTGCATCTGTGCTGAATAAAAGTATTAAGTTGTTAAATTTTTTTTTTTTTTTAATTCTACTGAACAACAACTTTTACTTTAGGTTCTGTCATCATTTATTTAAAGGGATATTTTTCAAATGTTCAATTTTGGGTGGAAAGTGTTTTTTTTTTTTCTCATAGCTTCAGAAAATTACAGTTGAACCACTGATGTAACATGGACTATTTTAACAATGTTCTTACTACCTTTCTTGGCCTTAAGCGTGTCAGTTGCGTTGCTGTCTATGCAGGTTCAGAGAGCTCTCGGATTTCATCAAAAATATATTTGTGTTCCGAAGATAAACAGTCTTACAGGTTTGGAACAACATGTGGGTGAGTAATTAATGACAGAATTTAAATTTTTAGGTAAAATATCCCTGTGTGTTGTTTCTAAATTCAAATGACATTGTTCTTCCATCGAAAGCCAAAGAAGAATTTTCAAAGAATATTATGGAAAAAACAGAAGAGTACATATGACTCACGCAGCCTATTCCAAGAGGTCAGCGCTCATGTGATGCTTTTTATGAAAAACGGACCAAAATTTAAGTGATTATTCACTGATAATTGATAATTGAGTTAATGATAAATGACAAAATGTTTTGTTTTTGCATGAAACCAGGTTTAGTTGTAAACATTTTTGAAAAATTCTTTCCATGCCATAGCACATAAATAGCATAAAATTCTTTCCATGCCTTAGTGTGTCATAAGTGTGCCATATACGCAGACAGACATATGGTTGTAAGACCACTGTAAATTGCCCTTTAAATAAAGTGTTCGTGACAATTATGAAGAATCAAGCAGTGGAAATTACTCTTATGAGTGGAAAGGTAGATGTGAGCACTGCAGTACTCCATAGGGAGGCAGGCAGAATGATCCTGTTTTCATATGCCGGAGTCATTCCCCTGCAATTATCTTAGTGAATGGGGCCCACGGAAGGTAATTGCTTTGTTTTTCAATTATTTGCTGAGGCTCTGGTAATTTACTTCATTCTATGAAATATGCCAATTAGACATTTTAATTACAGTTTTCACTGTATCACTTCTCCCTGTCTCTGAAAGGATGTAATACTGCTATTAGCTAGACACAGAGGAGAAAAAATGACTCACATTTCTCAAGCAGATTCAAATTGGAGAGATTGGCTTTTTGCAGATTTTTTTTTTTTTTGCCCACATCTTCCCAGCTCAGACAGACAACAGAATTCTAGACAAAAGAATTCTAATTGACCTTTATTTTTATTAGAACGAAAGACCCGGCAGTATTAATGGTTTAGTGCATCCGCAGAACCACAGACTATAATGCTAACAAGTGAAATAAAGGTTTGTGTGAATTCCATGTACATTTTATCAATGCATTTTTATAAAACATTGTGTGTGATATTATTTAGATGTGCACAGAATAGAGTAAACAATTTCCTTTGCCTGACGTACTCAACAAAAGAAAACGAAATGCGAAAAGGTCATAAGGTGTGTCGGTAAACCCTTCACGTTTGTCGCTGTTTCTTTGAGTACATGAAATCTTCCACTCATTACTGTGTCTTCATTTGTCCTTGGGACTGCAATTTGATTTAATTTCAAAGATAAGTCCACAATTCTGTTCCCCGTCACCCCCTCCCACTTACTCTCCCACCAGTTGGATTGTGTGTGCATTTTTTTTTTTTTTTTTTTTTTTGTCCTTAGGAGCACTTAGGCGTCTAAGAAACAGGCATCTGTCTTGAATATGGCCATCTCTGCCAACCCGCAAGGGCAGTGGAGAGCATCATATGTCTTGAGGAAGGTCTACAGAACCCTTTGTCTATACCTTCGGTAACGCGGACTGATGAATGATTCTGATCGCTGGCTCTGAGTAATATATAAAGTTATCCTACAATGTACCTTTGCACTAAATTACGCTCACTCAATAAGGTTTGACAGGTGCGGGTACTTCACCAGGCTCTTTTATATCTCTCAAGCATCAGATGGCCTCCATTTATCAGTAGCCAACCAGCCAGAGATTTCTTTCTCTCTTTTTTCCGCCTTTTGTATATCCTCCGTCTACACAAAATGCTGGTGTCACGGAATTGTGAGTCGTAGATGTCTTTGCCAATGTAAATATAAAGACTGTTCCAGCCGTGTAATAATAATAAAAAAGGGATATTTGAATGAACACTGATTTTCTACTAGCATGGCACGCTAACAGGGAAGGATGCTATTGTGTGTCCATTTGTAGCTGTTTGGCACTAAGCTGAAGGGCCTTGCTAGTGGGGGTGTAATGTTATTGTCAGTGATCCATTAGCGGAAATTCGGGATTAATGAACATGTAAACATTTTGGTAATCTTTGGACTGAGGTGATAGGCTGGATAAATGTAGACCTTGCAAGGAGCCTTTTAGAGCCCCACTCTCTGATAACATCTCCGAAAGGAGTATGAAAACCAGTTGAGTTAAGACAATTTGACTTGCTTATAGCTCCAAGTGTTACAGTGTGGAAACACTTCTAAGCATGCAATGCATTTTCTTTTGTTTGATATATGTAGCTAATCTTCTAAAGAGACATTTTGGGCAAGTAAACATAATTTGTCTTCCAGAGAAACTCCTACTTAAACTTAAACTGAGGGATGTCTTGTTGATCCATTTACATAAACAATGTGTTTCTATTTCAATTAGTCAAGATAAAAGCAAGGAACTATTTATGTATGTGTGTGTGTGTGTGTGTGTGTGTGTGTGTGTGTGTGTGTGTGTGTGTGTGTGTGTATAATTACATTATATATTATAATATGCTCATTAAGGCTGCATTTACTTGATCAAAAATACAGAAGAAAAATGTAATATTGTAAAATATTATTACAGGTTAAAATAATACTGTTCTATATTCATATATTTTAAAATAGAATTTATTCCTGTGATTACTCCAGTCCTCAGTGTCACATGATACTTCAAAAATCATTATAATATGCTGATTAATTACTGTTATTATTAATGTTGGAAATAGTTGTGCTGCTTAATTTTATTTGGAACCTGTGATTCTTTTTTCAGGATTCTTAATTTAATAAAAGGTTAAAAAGAACAGCATTTATTCAACAACTTTTTTTAACAATGTAAGTCTTTACTATCACTTTTTATCAATTTGACACATCCTTGGTGAATAAAAGTATTAATTTCATTAAAAAAAAAAAGAACGAATAAAAATGTACTTACCCTAAACTTTTAGATGGTAGTTTATATTGTTACAAAAGATTTTTGTTTTAAATAAACAATGTTGTTTTCAACTTTTTATTTGTTAAAGAATCCTGGGGGAAAAATTGCAGGCTTCATCAAAATATTAACATTGATAATAAACCAGAATATTAGAATGATTTCTGAAGGATCATGTGACACTGAAGACTGGAGTAATGATACAGAAAATTCAGCTTTGTATCACAGGAATAAATTACATTTTAAAATATATTCACATAGAAAATGGTTATTCGAAATTTAAATATTTCACAATATACCAGTTTTTTCTGCATTTCTGATCAAATAAATGCAGCCTTGATGAGCATAAGAAACGTCTTTAAGGGTGTGTTCACACTTGTCATGTTCACACTTCTTTGCACCCGCAAAGAAGTTCGGCAATTACGGCTTATACTGGACGTGTCTGAATGGTTAGTAAACTTAATGTCACTTTGATTCATCTTTATATGTACTGGCAGGGTAGAGTACTGAGAGAGATACGAACGCGATGTGTTTACTGTGGTAAAAAGACGAATGCGGTGTGTTTACCGTGTTTACTGTGGTAAAAAGACGAACGCGGTGTGTTTACTGTGTTTACTATGGTACAGAGCTGAACGCGGTGTGTTTACTGTGGTAAAAAGACGAACGCGGTGTGTTTACTGTGGTACTGAGCTGAACGCGGTGTGTTTACTGTGGTAAAGAGACTAACGCGGTGTGTTTACTGAGGCATAGCTGATTGAACAAGAGCAAAAAAGTGATCGGTTAACATAACTTACCCCGTCCTTATATTGAAATGCATGAACGTGAGTGTTATTGACCTTTTTCCTGAGTAAACTATGAGCGCCGCCATTACGAATTCTAACGTCAGATTGAATGCTTTTCTGTTCCGGTTTCCATAGGAACCCATTCAAATAGCATCCATCTGTTTTTAATGTAGCTAACGTCCGCTGCTTCGTGTCATCTACACGCTCATTAAAGTGAGGCACTGACAAATGACGGTCATTGCGACATTGCCAAGTGATGGCGCTATGGAGCCATGTGCTTTTTAAAAACATTTTAATAGGTTTAACATTAGTTTATTAGCTCGGAATATACCCTAATTTGACTAGAAACAATGCAGACCGGAAATGCAAAGCATTCTTTCAGTTAAGAGTCGGACTTACTTCCGTGTTCAGGAAAAACGTCTATACGCCTTATTCAGCCCGCTGCCATTTTGAATCGAAAACGAGGCTGTGAGGGATAGCAGTCCAGCAGCGCCCACTGTGGCGCGTTGTTGCGTACCGGGATGTAGATCGTATATCCGTAAAATAATAGGTCATTTCACATTTTTCCACAGGACAAAGAGCTCCAGAAGACGTGGATTGATCGACAGGACAAATAACCTAACTTTCAGGTAACAATATTGCATTTTTTTTTTGAGAAAATGACTGTGGAAAGACTGCTAATTTCTAATGGGAGCATGTTTATCTTCCTTTAAACGCTTACATAGAGTTTTTCAAATGATGTTATATAGATTAAAATGCTTAATGGTTTGTGTTAAGAGCCTGCAGCTAGGTCATAAGCGTCTTCCCGACCTTTATTATGAAATTACGATAAACATGACATTTTCCTTGTCTAAAGCAAGACAGAAACAAAAAAATAATGTTCTGAATATCATTTAGCGATTTTAAAAGGGGTTGACATCAAACACTACATGGCAAACTAATAAATAATTGTTATCTTTTGATCTCTTTGCATAAAAATAAACTTTCAACCCACTGTTTTTTGTATGACTTAACATGTTGTCTGAAAGAGGCTTACGATCTAACGTTAACTGCAGGCTCTTAACACAAACTATTAAACATGTTGATCTTTAAAACATAATTTAAAAAGAATATCTTTTTCATTTACAATCGCAAGGTTTTCTTTTCGTGAGGTCTTTGAGTCCAGGTAAACACAGACGGAGCTGAACCCTCCTTAAGCGTCCTAATTCCAGTCAGTGTTTTTGAAAAACAATCCTGAGTAAAATGTTGAGCACTCTTGTGTTCTTTGTAATCTATTTAGTTTAGTTGTTGTAGTAATACATCACATGTTAGCTCTGCGTAAACGTTTAAAGGAAGATAAACATGCTCGCATTATAAATTAGCAATTAGCCAACCGGCTAGTTTCCACAGTCATTTTCTTAAATAAATGCAATATTGTTACCTGAAAGTTAGGTTATATGTCCTGTCGATCAGTCCACGTTTTCTGGAGCGCTTTGTCCTGTGGAAAAATGTGAAATGACCTATTATTTTACGGCTATACGATCTACATCCCGGTACGCAACAATGCGCCACAGTGGGCGCTGCTGGACTGCTATCCCTCACAGCCTCGTTTTCGATTCAAAATGGCAGCGGGCTGAATAAGGCGTATAGAGCTTGGCCAACTACGTCACTGCGCGTAGAATTATGGGTAGTTGCCGCCATGTTTTATGTAACGTCGTCAGCCGTCAGTATTACAAGATAGTAGGCTACTATTAAAAAGAAAAAAAAAAACAATGCACAGATCCGAGGAAAAGCTAAATCTTCCATACCGAGAAAAGCTTAATGAAGTGTCAAAGCTGAGGTATTTAGAAAAACTAAAAATAATCAACGGCTTGATCCTTACAAGCATAAAGAGTGGTGGACGATCTAAATGAGTTACCGCCTTAACGCACGTAACATCCCCAGATGGTGTTTTCCTACTTTGTTTGTAGTGTTATTTGCCGTTTTACCTACTGCATTGTTAACTGTGTTCTTGAGACTTAAAGTTTACAGCGCTGTTACATCTTACACCTGTTGTGTTTGCACTATAGTAGTAGTGGAACTGAACTTTTCAATTTAGTTGATTCTTATGTTACTGTGAACTGTGCACATTTACATCAGTGTGTTATCCACAAATAAAGGGATATATAAATGTTCGTGTTTTTTCAATTTATTGCTGCAACGTGGTATGCAATATGCAAAACAGATAATGCATGTTTAATGCTGCGTTCCAGGCAGATTTTAAAGCCCTTAAATCAGGACTTCAAACCACCAGTCACGTGTTCCAGGCAAGTCGTGCCAAACTGTCTGAGCGCATTTATTATTATTAATTTGAATGCAACGTTATATTGTCCTAAAGACTATTTTTCCACCATGTACCACTTGCATAAACAACGCACCGTATATCAGAGCTCGGAACTGGGAGTACGTTGATCTAACGTTAGTACGAGTTCACAGATGGGAAATCACAGGTTTGACTGCCGCTCCAGTGCACTTTCACCGGTAGAAGGCTGGAAAAACACGGGTAACGGGTTGCCTGAAACGCGGCATAACTGAAGGTTGTAAAACATTGTATTGTCTATGTATAAGTACACATACATGTGTATATTTTATACGTGTTATATCTATATATATATACATATATTAGTAGTCAACATTCGAAGTGGATCAAAAAAGTCCTAAGACATGATTTTATTATGACAACTTTGATGAAAGCTTTCGATCCACTTCAAATGTTAACTAGTGTATATATAAATAATTTAAATTTTATATATGTACATGTGTATATACATATAAATACACGCAATACATGAACATATTTACACAGAAAAGTTTATGTTGGATGACATTCCTTGAGAGCAACTGATTTGACAGCATTAATTTCTTAATTCATGGTTTCATAACAACGCTGGGGCACATATTAGTCAACTAATGCTTTTCCGTCTAACTGCTTGTACCCACGCCATGCAACGCCGTTTTGTTAACTCGGACACTTGGGATCCAAGGTGATTGTCCAAGCTGGAAAGCTGGAAAATCAAACATTTGACAGTCGGCGTACATGCTGGTAATCGGTGAGACTGTGGCAATTAACAACACAACAATAGTTCACCAAAAATTATTATTTATGCAGAATAAAGTAGACTAAAACTTCACGATCACAATCAAACACAGTGTTCACCGCGGCTCCGTTACCTAAATTCCCAACATGCATTGCGTTGCTGACGTCACGTTCCCAGACTCTATAGTCTTTACTCATGTGCAGTTGCGGGCTGTAAACACGTTTGCAGGTATTGTGTTAACCTTACATCTTAATCATTAACAGACACCGTTTTAAACCATCTAGGGTTACAAAGCTAAGCTTTATTCTGACCCTCATTTATAAAGCAGTATGGTGAGAAATGATTTGTGTAAACATTAACCCATTTAGGTAGATCGGCAGTCACATTCCCTCAGTGCTGTCGGTTTACACTCGGGGCGGGTCTAAAACACTGCTGTCTATCAACTATCGCAGGAGCGGCCTCTGTCTGTGTTACGCCACAACGACAAGCATCTGAGAACGGCTCGATATGAGAAGGGGCAGATTATTTTACTAAATTAAAAGAAAACTACTGGGCGGAACTTTGTCATTCTAGGGTGGTTGTGTACACACACTCCTAACACACATTTCAGTTCAAACAGCTTGTAAAAGTGCACCGGATGACCCCTTTAAGTATGTGTGTGAATGCGCCATCCGAACCCTGGTGCGCACCAAACAAGCGGAGCAAGACCGCTAAATTATGGGTCTCGGTCCGCTTCCAAACGAACTCTGGTGCAGTTAGAATGAAATATGAAAGCAATACGGACCAAATACTTCTAAACGAACCAAAAACAGAAAGTAATGACAAGATGTGACGCTATGCAGCATGATTTCACAAAGGGAACAAGCGGTGTATCCAAAACTAAACAAGCAAACGTGGAGTAACGAGGAGGTAATGGTTTTATGAGCTCTTTGTGAGTTAGCAGGTGGTGAAAATAAAATCATATGTACGCAACAATGAACGCGCTTAGTCTTGTAGACGGCATTGAGTGTATTAAAGCGGCGATCAGCAAACCAATCAGTGAATGGGAACTTGGATGTCATACACCTGCAGCGCTGCTTTAAGTCGAACGCACCTTTTGCTTGGAGTGTTCGGTGAGTTCCGTCACGAAATATAGGTCATTCAACCCAACCAATCAGGTTGTGAACGTATTACTATGCTTTTAGATTCAGTATCTTTAGGTTCCCTGTCAAAAATGCCAGTGTGAATGCTAAACGGACCAAATGTATCAAAAAGGTCAGGAAAAAATTAAAAACATGATAACAATAACAATGATACATTTGGTCCTTTTTGATATTATGTTTTATTGTGTTTTAGCTTAATTTTTTTAGTTATTTTTACTTAGTCAATCATATAAATAGATGTAAATATTGATATATTAATATACATTGATATGTGTGTGTGTGTGTGTGTGTGTGTGTGTGTGTGTACATTTATACTTGTATTTCTCAATTCTAGAATTCTACAAAAGCTCTCAGCGGTGCCTCTAAGAAAAAAAATTACAGTTTGTCAACTTGCTTCTGGTTGTGTGACGGGTGAGAATCTGCGGGTTAGACTCATGGGCCCCATCTTGAAAAAGCTGTCCTTAGGGCTTCAATTAATCATCACAGTCATTAGACTTGCCTGTCAAGCTGTGAGGCCCTGTGTGCTCAGTCAAAGGGATTTGCTTTTAAGCTAAACAAATGTTAGCATTATGTATGTTGAGCTAACAACCTGTCTAAGAAAATAAATGTGGCCACAGCTTTTCAATTTTAGTACCTATATCACGCTTACTTAAGACGAGTGGACAAATTGTGTAAGATGTCTTTCAGCTGTGAACAATGCTATAAATAGATTTGCTGCTTTTCATTCTCTGCATATTAGTTGTAGAATGCCAAAGATATACAGCAAATGCTATGATAATGATTGCTTGTGTTCATTTTTGAAAAGATTTAAGAATGTAACACTTATTTTACAACAGTATTCATTTATACGTACATTCATGTGAAAGACAAACATCATATGTGTCCTGGGACGGTGTTCCTGCACTACAGTAGTTGTTGCGTAAAAGCCACTCACGCCCCTTCGGGGAGATTCACTGCAGGAGGTTGTAAAGGTCTTAACACACATTCTGCCCTTTACTTTTCCCTTGCTCTTGCACTGGTGCCTTGTATTAACCAGGGCAAGTGGCCAAGAAACATTTTTTTTTTTTACTTCTGGTAACACCATAGCTTGTTGCTGATGAGAATTATTTATGTAATGAAGAGGTACTGAGACAACACTATAGAGCTGTACTTGTGTTGTTTCATATCTCTCAGCCCCTAGGGTTAGTCTTTAAAGTTTTTTTTTTTAATTCCTAAATATTATATTATTCATATAATATGTCTGTTTATCTTAGAATATTAATATATGTCTGTAAATGAGGGTAAATGGTTTGGCCTGGAGTTTAGTTATATGGGTCAGCGGATGTTAATCAGCTTACATCACTTGGTATTAAAAAATAACAATGAAGAAAACATTCCTTAATGAATGCCTACCTTTATTTTGATTTTTGCCACCTCATCTCTAATACATACATATAGCATTAACCTGTCTATGCTGTTGTATATTTTCTGTCTTTTTTCATTTCCCCTTATTGCTGTTTTTTTGTATTTGTTCATACGGCAAATCAGATCGCAATATGTTCATACATACAAATACAAATTTGGGATCAGTACGATTTTTTTAGTGTTTTTAAAAGATGTCTCTTATGCTTACCAACGATGCACTTATTTGATCAAAATACAGTAAAATAATAATAATAAATATATATAAGTAATATAATAATAAAGTAATATAATAAGTTTTGTTATTTTAATATACAGTATTTTACATTTTATTTGAATTTTCAGCATATATATATATATAGAGAGAGAGAGAGAGAGAGAGAGAGAGAGAATAAGCTTTGTTATTTAATTATACCATATTTTAAATTTTATCTGAATTTTCAGCAGCCAATACTCCAGTCTTCAGTGTCACATGATCCTTCAGAAATCATTCTGATTAATAATTGGGTGCTTAAGAAATTTCCTTGTTATTATTATCAAGGTTGAAAACAATTCAAAAAGAATTCAAAAGAACAGCATTTATTTTAAAAAGAAATTATTTCATATTATAAATAATTTCTTTACTGTTACTTTTGTTTAATTAGTTAGCTTGAAGTGTAGTTTTTAACAGTATTTTTAACTGTAGTTGAACTTACTTCAATTAAATGATTAGTCTACTTCCAGAATAAAAATATCCTGATAATTTACTCACTCTATGTCATCTAAGACCTTCCAGAAGTACTGAACCAGTGTTTACACAGCGAACATGCAAAGAAAGTCAAACGCCCTTTTACAAAAAAAAGGTATAACAACGATGTCAGACGATTTTGGAGTTTGAGGAAAAAATGAGTTTTTCACCCTACACTTTTTGAACTATATATATTTTTTTTAGAAAATGACTAACCGTTTTGCTAGACAAGAGCCTTATTACTTGTCTGGGGTCATGTAGAGCCCCTTGAAGCTGCACTGAAACTGCAGTTTGGACCTTCAACCAATTGGTCCCCACTGAATCCACTATATGAATAAAAATGTTTTTCTCAAAAACCTTAATTTTTTTCGACTAAAGAAAGAAAGACATGAACATCTTGGATGACATGGGGCTGAGTAAATTATCAGGAAATTTCAGTTCTGGAAGTTAATTCATTCTTTAATTGTTAGCATGGCAAACTTGAGTTTTAAAGTAGCCACAACACAATAGTCTCATATTTGAATGTGAATTTTTGTCTGTGTAAATTATGCCACTAAACACCTCATCCATTCCAATATGTGCACAAAGACAGAATGTATAAAGAGGATAAAACAGACAACAAGCCACTAAGTACCTTAAATTAAGTCAGGGGTTATGCCCCATATCTAATTGAGTGTTGTAAAACAAAATCCAGGCTGGCAGAGTGGTAGAGTGCTGTAGGCCGCAGGCGGACATTTGCAGCAGAGTATGTAGCCGAGGTGCAGCCCTATAACTTACTGACTGGGAGGTACTTACTATATAATGCAATATTCCTGCGCTGCAGCGTGCCATTTGTCATTTGAAGCAGGACACAGATTATGGCTTAGGGCAGTGCATCTGTCCTGCAAGTAGCTAAAAGCCTCCCCAGCTGAGCCTGCTGATTTAGCCGCTGGAGCAGAGGTCAACGCCCCCCCATTACTCCTCTCCACCTACTTTCTCTCTCTCTCTCTCTCTCTCTCTCTCTCTCTCTTTCTCTTTCTCTCGCTCTCTTTATCTCCCACCCACTTCCACACCCTAACCCACTGCTAGTCTGTATCTACATTCAAAGTGCTGCTCTGTTTGCTAATGCACACTCCCTAGCTTAGCACCCACTTAGCAGCATCCCCTGATTTCCTGTGACAGTCGCTACTAGCTAAGCCCTGTGTCTTAGCGGGTGACTAAATGAAACATATTGACGTCCCACTGGGCTCAGCCCTTGTTGTTTTGACAAATCCTCCTTTGGTGTTGATCAATCAGGGCTTCTCAATGGGGAGTGGAACGCTCCCAATATTTCATTCCCTAGTGTGCTCGCACGCGGGGCTGCGGGGCAAGCGGGCGTATTCAATTTGGGCTCGTAAGAGCAGCCCGTTCAGTCAGTCCCCGTAATTTACCCGCCGTGCACGCACGACTCGGATGAAAAGGAAAGGGAAGATCATCAGCCCCCCTCCCACAATGCTGACATAAGTTACAAGCGAAAATTTTAATTAGTGGGGCGGCGCACTGCGATAATTCACTGCCTCTTCTGTCTGTTTGCTTGTTTGTCATTGTGAGCTTCTATTCATTGCATCTGGCATCTGCATGCCCTGGGAGGAGAGAGAGATGGCAACAAAACCAGCATTTAAACTCTAGGGAAAAGAGGAACTTGTCCTGACATTGTTCAGTGATTCAGGATTACAGACCTGGACCAATAAACAGCAGACTAATAATACAGACACTTCCTTTTGTAGTCAATAGTCTACTGTGTTTATTTCTTTTTTTTCTTTTGTGTCATTAAACCTATTTTTCATTTTTAAGAGGGTGTAACCATATTGTACAGACAAAAATAAACATATACTGCAAGGTCTAAGATAAGAAAAAAAAAAAGTTTATTTGGTGTTTGTTTAAAGGGATACTTCACCCAAAAATGACAATTCTCTTATTATTTACTTATTCTCATGCCATCCCAAATGTATATGAACTTCCTTATTCAGATGAATATAAAGATTTTTAGAAAACTAATCCATTTCTGTTAGCCCCTGTAATGCAAGTCGATTGGACCCCCATCGGCGCTGTTTCAAAAACCATGCAAAACGAATATGACAGGAATCCATACAGCCCCAGTTGATGAATCAATGTATTCTAAAGCATTTTTGTTTTTGTTTTGTTTGTGTAAAAAAATACAAATATTCTAAACTTTTTTTTAAATTATAAACTATCATTTTCGGCCAACTGAAACTCTACATCATTTCTACATCACAAGCTTCAGGATGTGCTTACATCATGCTTCACAACATTCTGATTTTCTTAAACCCATGAACCCACGTATGACCATTAGCCCAAAGTGATGTTTTTTTTATATTAGTGTTTTTGGTCCCACTTCATAATAGGTAAACTTAACGCAAGTACTGTGTACTTACATTTAAATTAATAATGCACCACATGCATGTGTTGTGTTACTCACTGACATGGAAGAGAAAAAATAGTTTTTTTGTTTTCTTTGTGCATTAAAGTATTCTCCTAGCTTCGTAACATTACGATTGAACCACTGATGGACTATTTTAACAATGTCCTTACTACCTTTCTGGGCCTTGAACATGTTGCATTGCTGTCTATGCAGGGTCAGAAAGCTCTCGGATTTCATAAAGAAAAAAAAATGTTGTTTGGAACGACATAACGGTTAGTAAGTAATGACAGAATTTTAATTTTTGGGTGAACTATCCCTTTAAATACTATTTTAGTCTTTCTAGTTTTAAATTTTGTTTTTGCATGTAGCAGTTTCAGAGTGATTTTTTTTTTCAGTATGGATTCCTGTCATGTTTACTTGATGTTTGGTGATCCAGCACATTTGCATTATATGGACTCTTTGTTTGTATTCATCTGACGAAGCCAAGTAATACACATCTGGAACGGCATGAGGGTGAGTATGAAGAGAGGATTTTTATTTTTGGGTGAACTATTTCTTTAAGCCTTTCAGGTGCTTGCTTTCTTGACTGGAATTGATGCAAATTCATTGTGGAATTAAATTAAGTATCATTAGACATCTGCCAGTGAGCAGCTAAATAAAAAGATGCGGTTTACAGTTACAAATCTTGAGTAAAATCTTATGAATTATGTTTTGAAACATAACAACTGCTATTTCCAGAGAACTGTTTCTCTTTATATCTTATCATCAAGTTGGCCCTGAGACAATGTGAAAAATTCACAGGAGCGGGTGTCATGTCAACAGAAAGTGATCAAGACTATAAATATTTCACCTGGAAGAGTGTGTTATCAGTGTTGCTGAACTAGAGTACTGTTCTGTGTATCCCCTGCTACTCTTCATCATTTATTTAGCTCACAGTCTGTTTTCTGCAGCACAGGCCTAAGAAGCCGAAGAGCTGGAGAACAGTTGCAGAGGGCTGTAATCAAAGACGTACATCCCCCTGTCACGACCACCCCTATCGTTCCCTCCCAGAATGTTAGCAATGTCGGTCTCCACCTCCCAATCTGGTCTATATACCGCCAGAGTCTGAGCGATGACTTGTGCCTTGTCCCAGACCACCTCAGGCCCCTTGCTGGCCTTTGCTCTCTCTCATTGTCTTCCTCCATGTCAGGCGGGTATGCAGTGACATGCCATCTAGCTTGTTAGCGACCCATGAGTTCAAACTGTTGCCATCTGGCCTGCTGGCTCTTACCCTGAGTGCTTTATCTTGTGTTGGTCTCTGCTGGATGTTCAGATTTTTCAAAAGACTGCCGGTGGAGCTCACGCAGAGATATGCTTGAAAGGGATTTGGTTTTGGTTGGACTCTTGAAACTTTTTTGTTACTATTGTTATTATTCTACAAAACCTTTTTACACGTTATACTGAATAATGGGTGAATGACAACATTGTGTTTTTACAGTTTTTTAAATATGCAATAAGCAAGAGGCAAACAATTTTACCTGTTACTGCTGCTTTACTAAACTGTTTTCTCTGCGGTTTAGCACATGTACTCTGACACATTGATGTGACGTGGGCTTCCTTCTATGGTTGTAATTTTGCGGCTAATATTTGCAGCGTATGCAAGTTGCATCCCAAACCGTTGCATCAACAGGATTTCCATAAATTTGCGTAATGCAACAATTTTCCGTTAACAAAAGATAATTTAGAAGTCATATTGTTGTTTTTCTAGCTTTCATCATGCTCTGCTGATTTTCATATAAATGTCTTTTCTAAGGCACTCAGGTTTGTGCCGAGCATTATGTTAGCCCAGAGAGAGAGAGAGAAGAGCTTTAGTGGATATTCATTTATGGCTTGCATTTTAGGGGGGAGCTTGTGAAACAATGAAATATTTATCATGGAAAGATGAATGGCACAGACAGGGAGAGGCCACTAAATTATAAAGGAAAGGTTAGGATCTAATTGAATTAGGATGTGTGGAGAGCACAAGCTAGCCAACTGCTGGGCTTCACAGTGGCTGCCACAAGTCTCCCCATCACTCTTGGTTTCACTCGTCTGCCTCACTGACTCTCCTCTCTAATAAGAGTTAATGCATAGTAATAAATCACATTACAAATTATTAAACATTTATTTGTTACAAATGGAAAGATTTTAGCAGGGTTCATTTGTACAGCTTACATTCATTTAAAAGATGCTGCGAGAGATTACGTAGATATAGTTGTATATCGAGAGAGATTAAAACGTCTTAACAGTTGAAGAAATGTGTTCCTTTTAGCTACAGTTAAAGTCAGAAGTTAACATACACCTTGCAGAATCTGCAAAAACTTAATTATTTTACCAAAATAAGAGGGATCATACAAAATGCATGTAATAACCTGAATAAGACATTTCACATAACAGACGTTTACACAGTCCACAAAAGAAAACAATAGCTGAATTTATAAAAAAGTGACTCTGTTCATACTGTTGTTACCTGAATGATCCACAGCTGTGTTTTTTGTTTAGTGATAGTTGTTCACGAGTTCCTTGTTTGTCCTGAACAGTAAAACTGCCTGCCGTCCTTTAGAAAAATCCTTCACAAATTCTTTTGGTTTTTAAAACTTTTTGTGTGTTTGAACCATTTTCAACAATGACCTTTTCACACTGAGGACAACTGAGGGACTCATATGCAAGTATTACAGAAGGTTCAAACGCTTACTGATGCTTTAGAAGAAAAAATTATTTATTAAGAGCCAGGTGTGAAAACTTTTTGAATTTGAAGATCAGGGTAAATTTGACTTATTTTGTCTTCTGGGAAATATGTATTTATCTTCTGTAGCTTCTGAAGGGCAGTAATAAATTTTAAAAAAGGCAAAATAAAAAATTTACATATCTTCATTCTGTTCAAAAGTTTACACCTCTGGCTGTTAATGCATCGTGTTTTGTTCTGGAGCATCAGTGAGTGTTTGAACCTAATGTAATAGTTGCATATGAGTCCCTCAGTTGTCCTTAGTGTGAAAAGATCGTGGAACGGTTTTATATACACAAAAATGCTGAAAAACCAAGAATTTGTAGGACCTGAAAGATTTTTCTAAAGAACAGCAGACAGTTTAAGTGTTCAGGACAAACAAGTGACTTATGAACAACTATCACTAAAATAGTTGTTAAAAAAAAGAGCTGTGGATTATTCAGGTAACAACACAGTATTTAGAATCAAGTGTATGTAAACTTTTAAAATGTTCTATTATTTTCTTTTGTAGACTATATGTAAACGTTTTTTATGTGAAATATCTTATTCAGGTCAGTACTAAATAAAAAATATCATTTTGTATGATAAATCCTCTCCAGATCAAAATGACTGAAACACAACATTAAGGTTAAGTGAAAAAAAGCTTCATCTTTAGTTTCGTTAAATTGTCATAGGAAGTGTATGAATGATGCAGAATAAAAGGAGAGTGAGAAATAAGATCTGTTGTTTTCTCTCTTTTTTAAATCTATTGTACATTTTTTCTTTTAAAATGCACTTCAAAAATTAAAAAGCAAATTTAGAATAGGCTGTAAGGGATAGACTTATTTGGCTTTATAAAGATCCTCATGGAATTTTTCACAACTTACAAATCAAACCGTTTCATGGAGTTTTTGTCTAGTGAGAGTTTTGTAGAAAGACGTTTCATCAGCTGAACAATTGGCGTGTTGTTCAGCATCAATCCATTATACACACTGCACTTCTATTCTTCACAGCCTTGTTTTCACTCCTGTCAAAAATGAAATGTGTTTGCCCTGACTAAAGTCTGTTGGCATTGGTTTTGGCCGATAACTGATAGTTCCAAAAAGCAACTACTGGAGCAGATCAATCACATCAGCAAGTATGAAAGTTATTTTCTGCATTTCACAAATTTGCATGCACTATTTTGTTTTTATTCATTAAAAAAGGATTATAGAATTGAAAAAGTGGCATTTTTCATAATCAGTTGTTTTAATACATCGACAAATTGTCATTTATAGATTTAGCGATGCAAAGTACCTGCTTAGGTGCCCCCTGGGGTCGGTGTTCCCCTAATTGGGAATCAGTGATTGAGAATATTACATTTTCCAATAGAATGTCCAGGCTCAGTAAACAGAGGCAGACAGAACAAGATGGCACCACTTTGTACTTTTTAAAAGAACATATTTTCATTTCTGTCCATCCCACCCTCCCTTCCTCAGGAATAACCTCATTAGAATTGAGGGAATCTGATTGTGTATTCCCGTGAGATTAACATTTTACTGGTTAATTTAATTTGAGGGGCTGGCAGAGCAGGGTAGCGTTTAGAGGGGAAAGAAAGAAAGAGAAGTGTGCATCCATCTAACAGGTGGCTGAATCGACCTCAGCTGGTGCCACCTCGGCCTCTGACACTGACCTTGCTCAGAACAAGCTTAGCTTAGTCTCTCTCCTCCTCCTCCTCTCCTTTCCTGTCTTTCTCTCACTCCACTCGTCTCTCTCTAAACAAATAACACTTCTGCTTTCAAGGGGGAGAAGATAGAAAGACACTAAAGGGGAAATATGTTACAGTACTTGCGGTGGCGGAAAGCATTTGAGGATGAATAATTTCTCCCTGTCTCTGGAGAGACGTCGCTGTATTTCTTTCTCTTTTTTTTCTTTTAAGGAGAGGGCGGATTTACATAAAAGGAGCAGCGACCACAGCGGTCTGAAAGAGCCTCTAACTGGTGGGAGGATTAAGTGTATCACTGAATGGAATTATGTTGTAAATGACAGGGAGGGGTAAGGACCCCCCGGGCCCCCTTCGCTCCCCTCCTCAGTGTCGTGGTCCCATCTGGTCCTTTAAAGAATACCTAGCGGTAATTACCCCCAGATGGCTTAGAGGCTTTGCACAGGCCGCCCGACCAGGTGCCAGCAAGTCCTGCTGGGTCGCTGTATTCACTGCCAGCCCCCAGCAGCACCGCAAAGTGGACCGAGGCTCACCAAGGCTAATTTTTTTTTTTTATTTTTTTTTTTTTTATGATTTTTATTTATTTCACCGGTGCTTTAAATAAAAGCCAAAAACTATCGGATAGGAAACAACTTCAGAGAGGGAGGGGAAAGGTGATAGAGTTTACAGTATGATGTTATGTCTCAGGTTTCTTTTTCCTTTTAACTGTTTCTTTCACAAGGGCAAAAGGCTAGGTTTTTTTGAGCAGCAAAAGTGTATGAATTTTATTATTTTATCATCTACATGTTTTCACTGCAGATACAGACATTTCTAAAGCATTTCTAAAGTCTGAATTGTAGCCATATTGCATTGATTTGTTTTGACTGACCAAAAACTAAGATAAAGAGAGGCAAGCAAACTGAAACCTGTATTGATCACTGCTATTTTCTGTCAGGCCCCAATAATGTACCTGAAGGCATCTCTGTGTTTGACAACAAGTCTGTTTGGATGGTCTCAAGTCACCATAACACAGCTCCATTAAAAAGCACAATGTAAGAGGCTTTTATGCCTATGCTGAAACAGGACTTTCACTTATTGTATTATTTTTACACACTTCTAGTAATCAATATGTCTCAAGCAGCCTTCCGATATTGTGATTTTACCATAAATAAGTGATGCTATTAAGCTCTGCTTTGCATTAAAACCCTTAAAATCACTTTAACATATGGACATATGGTGTGTTATTTTAAGAAATTTAGGGCAGTATTATAAAAATAATAATAAAAGCTTTTAATGAAGAATTATAAAATTACAATATATATTGTAATAATATATACTATTTATTAGAATTATATTATATAATAAATATTAAAAATTGAATTATTAAAACCATTTATTAATAATATTCTGTAATATCAAAAATAAATATTTTTTCTGCATTTTTTTCTAGACTCTGTTTTAATGGTTAAAATAAATTGTATTAATCAAAAAGCATGTCTAGTTAATTTAAATCATGAGACTTACACAATTTAACAGCAGTTTATTAAAAGCTTAACTAAAAAAAATAAGTTAAGTCCCCATGAAATCAAAACTAACGTTTTTTGGCTTTCAGTATGAATATGTTAGTCTTAAGGTTATCTATAAGCTTGTGTGTTTTAAACCAATGACAAAATTTGTGTTTACAAGACATAAACACAGTCTCTCAAGACGTACAGTCTCTCACTTTCACCAATATGAATCAATGATTTTGATGACATCACCCTGCACTTCAGCTTCTCATCAAACTCTCTGTCCAATCAAATGATTTCTAGAATCAGAAGCGTCCCGCCCCCTACACTATAAATAGACGCTGAAGCTGCGGCTGAGATCGGTCACTTGTTCATGTGAGGGGATAGGGAATGATTCAGACAGTGTAAATATGCTTTCGAATGGGGCAAATGAGGTTTGATTTCATGTTGTGTCACACAAATCACGGAACCGGACTTTGGCTCAGGTCCAGAGACACGGAAACACAAAGCTGATCATATGCACGAGTCGTCATATATTAAACACTTTTAAAAACAGCCTTAGCATGATTATGATCACTATTTTGGTTTAGTAAGAGTTTCATATTGAATCTAGGGGGTAATCTATTAAACTGTGGCTGTCAAACGCGGCGTTACCAACCTCAATGACTCTGGCCCGAGCAGATATTGCCTATTTAAATTGGCCATTTCAAAAAAGGGGCGGGGCTGTTCAATATGTTCCACCCTGTATTCCTGTTTCAGTTGAAATTATGTCACCCATTAGAATAACACTGCCTGTTTCAAGGCACTTCAATGAACCTGTAAGGCCCTGTTTTATTTTTTTCTCAAATTTAAGTTTTATTATTTTTAATTACATTTCTGAATTCTGTTTGAATGGTTTCATTAAATTTTAATAATCAAAAGCAACTAATTTTTTTTTTTTTTTTTTTTTTCAGAAATACTGTTTTTCTGGTAAATAAATTCTGGTACACAATTTTTTCTGGTAAAAAAATTATGTTTTGATAATAAATGTATTGCTGTTAGTAGTACTATCATTACAGTAATATATTTCTGTCACAGTTTCTTTAGGTTAAACCAAACTTTTATTTTGACGGGTTGCTGTGAAGACCTTTGGGTTTCTGTTAATATATGATATGACTAATAGTTTTTCTTAACCCTTGTGCGACCTTATGGACAATTTTGTTCATTTCAGTTTGGTTTTTGTTTTAAGTGTGCCTGTGTTAATGCCAACTGCATAAATTTTGGCTCAGGTGTTTATTTGTATTGAAATTTTAATATTTCACAATGATTTCCTCCAAAAAAATTTATTTTACCCTCCGTACAAAAAATACTCACACTTAGGACCTTAAGGACAAAAATGTCCACATTGAAACTCAGGGCCATTTGACTATAAATTGATGCAATATTCGCTAATATGCATTCATTCTGTCGGCAAGGCTTCAAATTTTACATTTTTACCATTTTTTACTAGATTGTGCCATTTTTTCAATTTGGCATATGCTACATTACATAACAAATATAAATGCTTCAAAATTAGTGTTGTTGTTCTTCACTGACACACCCAAGAATCTAATAAGCAAAGAAAAAAATCTGCTTAGTATTTAGTATATGGAAATTAACTACTATTTTTCATTTTTTCATAAAAAACACCTGTGGCATTTTGTAAACAAACCAGCATTTAAAGGATTACAATTCTGAAAATTAATGAATGTTTGGTATCTGGATGCTGGTTAAAAAAATCGACATCAGTGAAAGTGTAAAAATATTAATAAATCATATTTTTTGAACATGGACATTTTTGTCCATTTTGCACCTATGTGTAACTTTTTTTTTGAATGCACAAGGGTTACAAAAAGAAGCAGTAAAAAATGTACTCATGAAGTGACTCTCAGAGCAGTTCTAGAGATTGTTTATGTTTTCATGTATTTATATATTGAAGCAACAAAGGCTAAAAACACTGCAAGTGTCACGCGTGCTTCAGTATGTCTGTAGTAAACCAAACCGTGCTTCTGCACCATTCATTCACACAGAGACATACAGAACATGCAGGATTCATATTTAAATAGCATTTTTGTGGCTTAATAGTCACAGACACTAGTCCAAATCACGTTTTGACTTGTGTACTGACCTACGTTGGATGTATTCATCCAAATTTTGGCAAATTCCATGACATACAGTAAATTTCATTTTTATGACTAGATTCCGTGATTCCATCTGTGTTTTCTGCATCACGGAAATCATAGAGCCCTAAGTAATACAGTTCTTTATACTAACACAGAATTTTTTTACGGTTGCCAGGCAACAAAGTAACTTGGTGCATTAGTATAGAATGTGCCATCACAGGTGTGTGTTTATAATCATTTTACAGAAGCTTTAAATGCGGCTCATCTGAGTCAGAGGAATGTGATATCTACAACAGCTGATCAGTGGCTCACTCGTGTTCAGATTAGAATAATAGTGACACTGAGTAGAATTGATTTAGTCTTTTTTTGCCATTACATTGTCTCTGACCTTTGAGCCAATTTTGTCATCTATCCAACGCAAAATGATTTTCCTCCTTTCTTGTCAACATTGAACCTTCAGAGGAGGAAGTCCGTAATCACTGTCTCACAGTAAACACCCTGTGAGTTAGAAAACTAAACTGTTTTCAACTAAACTTCACAACAATACAAAAATAGTTCCTGCAGGCAAACCCAGTAGGGTAGATGCTGAACCAGCATTAGCTTTCCACACCAAGGGTGATTGCATACTGTAACATTCCTCCTGTTAATATTCCCATTAACAGTAGGACTGTTTAGTGTATTGCATTGTCTTTCAACAGACATAATGAGGCTGTAAAATCATCCTGATTCTTCATCTAAAAATGCACGCACAGCTTTTATCAATATAATCTGACCCACTTTATTATGGAATCTCTCAATGACTCTAAATTGGCTGCTCTTCTTTTATGTGCAGCCATGTGTGCTGGAGTATATTTTATGCAGGGTCCCTCCTCTAACAGCAAATGCTATTCAGCCTGCTGGTCGCAAGTGAATGCTGCTCCTCTTTCTGTAAACAATAGACGCTTGACCCCTGCCACAGGCTCACATAAAACTCCAGTGCCTCTCTTCAACAGACTGATGCCTTTAACGTTATTCATAGAGAGAGGGCCGTTACAAAGGTATGATTTGAAGGCCTTGTTCTGCATTACATTCGCTCGCGCAGGACAGCATGGATACAATTTCACATCTGTTCCTGTGTAATTTTGTTTGCAATTTCATTTAGCAAATATGACAACAAATTCTTGTGGTAACACTATTGTGGATTGAGTTGTTGTTTTTTTTACATAACAATATAAAAGCCAGCATAATAACAATTATAATAATAATACACAATTTTAGTGTGTGTGTGTATTTTAAATGTATTGCAAGATTTCATATTAAAACTTCATTAGGGTTATTACAGTATAATTGAGAATTAATATTTTGAATCAGTGTTTTCTTTTAATACATCAGGTTAAACTAAATTAAAACAGAAAATTCTGCCTTTGCAATGAACTCAAATCATATATGTGACCCTGGACAACAAAACCAGTCATAAGGTTCAATTTTACAAAACTGAGATGTATACATCACACGAAAGCTCAATAAATAAGCTTTCTATTGATGTATAGTTTGTTAGGATAGGACAATATTTGGCCGAGATACATCTATTTGAAAATCTGGAATCTAAGGGTGCAAAAAACTCAAAATACTGAGAAAATCACCTTTAAAGTTGTCCAAATTAAGTTCTTAACAATGCATATTACTAATCAAAAATTGCATTTTGATATATTTATAGTAGGAATTTGACAAAAAAATCTTCATGGAACATGATCTTTACTTAATTTCCTAATGATTTTTGGCATAAAAGAAAAATCAATAATTTTGACCCATACAATGTATTTTTGGCTATTGCTACAAATATACCCCAGCGACTTAAGACTGGTTTTGCGGTCCAGGGTCACATATATATATTAATATATATATATATATATATATCCTCGATTTTGAATAAGCACTTTTATAGATTATTTTGATTTGACTTTTAGTTCAAATTTTAGTAATTTTGGTGAGTTTGTGTTATTTTATTCAGATAATTTATCATTTTTTTTATTGTTTTCATTTTAAAACATAGATTAAAATGAATTAAAATGGGAAAGGCTGCCCTTGCAATTAGCTCAAATAATATAAATATTAAAATTAATTATATATATGATAATATATTAATATAAAATCAATTTTTCTATATTTGGAATGTGCTTACTTTTATAGACTGTTTTCATTTTACTTTTAATTAAAATGTCAGTAATTTTGGTAATTTAGTAAACTAAATTAAAATGGCAAAGTCTGCCTGTGCAATTAGTTAAAATAATTTACATATTAAAATAAAATGATAAATAAAATAAAATGATAAAATTGTTTATGTATGTATTTAACATGATAACATAATAAAAACAAGATTTAAAAAATATGTATATACAGTATATATGCAATGTATTGCAAAAACAGACCTTTTTTTTACAAAAACAAGTAAAAGTAAAACAATCAAATTTGTACAAGGGATTTAATAATTATATATATATATATATATATATATATATATATATATATATAATTATTAAATGCCTTGTATACATTTGATTGTTTTACTTTTGTCCCATACACTTTTATTCTTAAACTATGAAAAACTGTTTTAAACATATTATTATTTTTATTCTTGTTAGACAAATTAAATGAACTAGAGTGTTTTTACGTGGGTTTAATAAGTCCACAGGACCAAAACTGTCCATAAGTTGACATTTGTCATTCTAACCAACTGAATTTTTGTTCTTCTCTCTACAGATATTTCTCAAAAGGCATTTTGTCACTGTACCTTACATGAAGCAGCTACCATGTGGACCAGTCATTCAGTCATTAAGCCATTTGCTCAAGATGCATGCAACACTTTGCTATTGCAGGTCAACAGAAACGATAGCAAGGCACCTTTTATGCTAGCACTCTCCTATATGGCTGCAGCAAGGCCGGAGGGGGATTTGAAGGAGGCAGACTCCATCATTGCTCTAGAGTGCTATTGATTCTTTATTAAGCCAGTGAGCAGTTCATAGGGGGATCTTTGGGTCCCCTTCACGCAGTCATCCTTGAGAGGAGAGTGCCGTTTATCTGTTGTGACAAAGTGCTGGTTGGACTGGGAGGATTTCTCTTCGAAAGTACCCCTTAGAAAACCTCAAGCACCTTTGTAATTGCAGGGTATTCCAAAAATGATCAACTATTACTTGTTAATATTGTGCTTTTTAATATGTAATAAGTAAATACATGCAGTATAAAAGAGAGAAAAAATGAAAGAAAAAGTAGCACTGTCCCTTTAAAGGAAAAGAGTGCAGTGTTTTTTTCTCTCTAATCTATGATAGATGCCCTAATACCATAAAACCTTGGCATGCTGTTGTTATTTTTCAAAATATTTTGCCGCACCAGAGGTGGAAGGAGGTAATCTCTTGTTGGAAACAAGGGATTGCAGGAATTAAAAGCCAATCAAAACAAAAAGATACACATGTATTTTTACTGTCGCTCTATCAAGCAAATGCTCTTAAAGGTGTAATACTTTTCAAGGATTAACCTTATAATATAATACATGAAGGAACTGAGCAATTCACGGCCTTGCTGCTGTATTACACGCTCAAGAAAATGTCGAGAGAAAATTCTTTAAGTATTGTGCATCATAGCTTCCGGAACTGAAAGGGTTCCTAAGTGTATTCAACCAGACTGATTAACTTAGATTGCAGAGTGTGGTGTCATCTGGAACAGCGCAGTCAAGACTCGCCCACCCTCACACTCCATTTAGTGTCAGCAGAGGCTGCTGAACCACCGACTGGTCCTGTGGTGTCTGACATATGCTAGACCAGACACCAGCAGACATCTCCAATGGCCTTGCCCTGATTATTGAATATTGGACCAGTTTTTTTCCCTGCTTTGAAATAGTAGATGACAGTATGGGAGGAGCGACATGCCATAAAACAAGTGTGTCCTCTGCGTACATGTTATTGTGCTTCGGAAACAAGCTTTTAGTGGTCATTCTCTTTTCCATATATGCACTTGAAAAATTGTTGTAGAAACAACTTTCACTCATACCCACAAATAACCACAAAGAATCACCATGAAATGCATTGAATTAATCATGAAATTCTGAAGCACAAAGACTGAAATACATAAAAATCTGCTTTTCCAAAGTGCAATACTTTTTACATTAATGAAGGCAACCTTATTATTATAATCACCATACTATGTTTTATTCAATGTCAAATATGTAAATTTACCCAATTACTTTAATCAATATTTTAAACTGTTGTCAATAACAATAGACTGTTTAAAAATGTATCTAAATTATACATGTAAAAAACTGGAGCTCATAGGGCTGCAATATTGTGCTTTATATTGTAATTATGATTATTAATATCAATATAGAAAACAATATAAAAATGTTTTTGTTTTGTGTATGCGTTTTGGGCACATCACATTCTGGCTTCACAGACAAATATGTCGATCCATGACATTAGTCTACAGTAGTCTAGTCCAAGTTATCCAAAAAACCCTGGTATAATCACTGAAACTATGAAATTAATCTTTTATTTACATCAAATCTGCTCTGTGTTGTTTATGTTGAGGGAATTTGCAAGCGTGTGCACTCATCAACAGCTCCTGTGTTTTCAGTGCTGACTAATCTAAGCGCCTCTGATTGGCCAATGCATTCCTGAGTTCAACAGAAATGCGTTTGATTGGTTGTAAGGCTCATCGCTGCACAAAACAGTGCATAAAAGCAACCAGATGTGGTGCAAGCGATCTAAATGTAATCCTGCGAATTGACGCTTTTCATTCGTTTTCACATTTGAGTTTAATCGCAACAACCGTAATACATTGTTTAATTGTGCAGGGGCATTTTTTTGGCTAATTTGTATTGAATTTATAGGGCAGTATTGTTCATTTTGTAAACTTAAGCCCTCATTAATTTTTGACCCTAGGATGACACTAAATCATTTAATTATGAATTATTGTATTCTGTTACAGAAAATTTAGCAGAAAATGTAATGGCAATTTTCTGCCAGGATCTGCATTATCTGTTTTTCTACTGATTTTATCTTCAGACACCGACATCAGATATAATTTTTGTTATTTTTATTATAGTTTACTATAATTTACTATAGTTTATTTATGTAAGTAATAATAGCAAAAATATTATACCCCAAAACTCTTCATACAGTGGACTACCAGTAAAACTAATAAAAATTTGGGACCGAAAATTACTCAGACACTTAGACCTGACCATGTTTTGCTTAAGTGTTTTTTTTTTTGTTGTTGTTTTTTTTTTTTTTTCATTAATTGCCATTACAACCTTTTTACACCACAGACTGAACAAAATGAAACATTGCTTGGTAATTGGTCAAGAAAGTATTGATAGTTGTGTAAATATTGTCATACTAACAGTTTTATGAATTTTTGGTAATCAATTACACAGTTTAACTCTGAGTTCTTGACATATTTTATTACTATTTCCTAAACTGCGAATGATCATGTGAGAAATGTTGGAGGTGTCTGAATACATTTTTGGCTTGACTGTATATACATAATTTAAAAATGAAATATAATATTCTTAGGATCTGCAGTGGAAACTTTGCTGTTGTCGGTGTGATGGGGGCATTTTGAAAATGTGGGTTAATTAGTCTTGAAACGTTTTCCCCGCTGCAACAGCTGTGGCATAATTGATAGAGTGCTATTTACTTCCCAGAGTAAAATTATGCATGCAACACACTTAAAAATATACAATTATAGCTGTGTAGTAATGTTGAAAAGGTTGTGTCAGTTACATTTGCGTGATGTAATTAATGCTACCTAGACTTGGGAGGGGTTCAGCTTGGCATGACCATGGCACAATAGATGGGATTGGAGAAAAAGGGGATAAGCAGACACACAATTAACGCTGGAAATGGACAGCTATGATTTTGGAGGGTTATTCTGTCCATAAAAAATGTAAATGCATTGGATGCGTGCTTGTTTCGCGTGAACCTGTTCAGCATTTCCAGTGAGCTTTTGTTTTGCGTGTGCTAGTCATCTCTACTGCAATGAGTGCCACTGATATCTGCTTTTATGTGGGCTTGTTATCTCAACGGATTGTGTCACTGGAACTTGGTGTTCTAATAAAAAATAAATAAATGAATGAATAAAAGAGCCATGCTTTCATTTTAGAGTTTATTTGGCACAAGTTGGCATTCTACAGTTCTGACATAAAAATGCCAAGTCTTGAAAACACTTTATTCGCATTTAAGAGTAGACAGTTACAGCATATAAATTAGTCTGTCAAAAAAAAAAAAAAAATTCGTAGCACATTATTTGTATGTCTGCTTTTTTTTTCCAGTGATCAGCAAAAACCACACACGCCATCCATTGGTCTTTGTATTGATTCACAGGGGTGTTGAAAAGGTCTTTGGTCATGCCCTTACCAAAGCATACTAATTTGCTCGATCAAGTCTGTCAGAATATCGACTGGGAGGAGGTACAGCGCCCGCCATTGTGTTTTCTTCAGCGGGGAGCCGGTCTGTGAAACAGGATTACCAGAGGTCACGCAGGCAGTGAAAGGATGTCCATCACTTTCTGTCTGCTGATACAAAGGGGCGGGAACTGGGACGTGATTGAGATGTTGAAGACAAGAGGAATGGCAGTTTCAAAAAAAAAAAAAAAAAAGGAAAGAAAAACATCTCTTGCATGCAAATGTCTCACTGTTAATGTATTCATAGCCATCTCACAGAGTTTTAATCGCAGTAGATGACTCTTGTATTTTTAGCCTTAGATTGAAATTTAACTGTAATACAGTTGCAGTCTTTGCTTTAGCAGTAGTAGGCATTAAGGCAGAAAACAAGATGTTCAGTATTTCAGCTTTATTGCAACATTAGGTAAATAAATTTGACCTTGACTGTGACAGTGAGTCAGTTTTACAAAATGATTCATTTCGTAAAACTGCTCAATGCTAAATAATGCTGTCTAAATGTTTTAAATTACAGGAAAACAAAAAAAACTATGCAATCATTTATTTAAAATACATTTATTTCATACTTTGTATACATATTTATTTACATATCCCTTAAGGCTTACTGATATAAAATTATAATTACACTTTATTCAGAGAATTTCTTTATTGCACAGTGCACATTTCTTAATATTATGCCTAAAATGTGTTTTACTATCACTTTTAATAAGGACTGTATGATCTCTGTATAATATCAGTCTTTGAATGTAAGATAGTTGTGACCCTGGACCACAAAACCAGTCATAAGTGTCATTTTTTTTTAAATTGAGAGTTATACATTATCATCATAAGCTTTCCATTGGTGTATGGTTTGTTTAGATAGGACAACATTTGGCCATGATACAACTATTTGAATATCTTTATTCAGAGGGTGAAAAAAAATCTAAATATTGAGGAAATTGCCTTTAAAGTTGTCCACATGAAGTTCTTAGCAATGCATATTACTAATCAAAAATTAAGCTTTGATATATTTACAGTAGGATATTTACAAAACATCTTCATGGAACATATTTACTTACTATTCTAATGATTTTTGGCATAAAAGAAAAATCAATCATTTGAATCCATACAATGTATTGTTGGCTATTGCTACAAATATATACCCGTGCTACTTACGGCTGGTTTTGTGGTCCAGGATCACATTTAAAGTGTACTTTAAGTATACTTGCAATAGTTCCACTTTAGCACAGTCAAATATACTTCAGTATATCTTTAGTTGCAATTAAAGTGCATTAAGCACAAAATTAGGTGTTCCATTTATAGTATAGTATACTAAACGTACAATTGCATATTATTTTTATTTTAACACGTAAATATGTAAATGATTTGTACTATACTTCGCACAAAATAAACGTATATCAAATATATTTTAGTATACGTTTCACTAGGGCCAACATTAACATTGCAAAATGTTCATTATGTTATAAGGAATGAGATTAAGATTTTCATATTATAAATAAATAATGAAATCTGCCGTGAAGCACACTTGATGTAAATTTGAGTTATGAGTTACTTAATTGTATTAATTTTGAATTGGTTTGTATGGTTGTACAAAAAAAAATAGCTAATCCCACTTTACATTAGGTGGCCTTAACTACTATGTACTTTAAATTAATAATTTCATACAGTGTACTTATTGTATACATATATGTTTTTACATTATACTTATATATTTTTAAAAACCTATATGTAATTACATTTGTAATTTATTTCTGTAATTACCACTGTTGACCCATCCCTTAAACCCTAACCCACCCATAACACCAAACTTGTCCCTAGCCTGACCCATATCCCACCTTAATAGAAGCAAAAGTGTTTTGCAATGCAATTTGACCACATTAGGTACATTGTACTTTTTTTTTTTTTCTTTTTTTTTTTCTTTTTTTTTGATGTAAGTACATAATAGTTATGGCCACCTAATATAAAGTGTGACCAAAAAGTTGTACATGTGATGGCAAAAAACTGTCAGAACTGTAAAGTTTCTAAAATACACCTGCATTTAGTTATTTGCATGGGCTTTATCAACGTAAATGTTCTTACTGTAAAAAATCTGTTTTTTTTATTTATCTTCATTAAGATAAATAAATAAATAAAATAATTATTGAATAACCTCTGTGTTTAATGTCCAAATCTGATGTTTATATTCTAGATAAATGTTTCATGTTCATAGTCACTCTGTCTAACTGTATGTTCCCCGTGACCGTCGGGCTCTATAAATAACCCATTGTGTCTGGACTCCTAATGTTTCCTAATCTCTGCACGCCGCTGAAATTCTACGCCACATCATCCAACAAACCTCTTTGCTCAACAATGGTTTTTATTATACCCATTATTATAACAAATATCCAATTATCTATTATCTTGTAGATCTGATTGTATACCTCTTTGTGGCGGTAAGGTCAAATACTCTTACCTCTATACGTGGAACATCTGCCTGTGCTTCCTGTCTCATCTGCAGCCCTCGTGGCCAGCAGCCCCTTTAACCTGATCACATAGGTATTTTGCTTTCATTCCCCCCTGCGTTTTGTTTGTTTGATTGGCTGAGCAGGTGTTTTATAACCATTAGAGACTCCATTGCGACCCTGTCTCTGAGTAGTAAGCAAATAGAACAAGCAGACAGCCAAGTCATGCAAGTGATTTTTTTTTTTCTCTCAATGGAACCATCTGGTGACTGAGCGAAAGAAAAAAAGGAAACATAGGGTCGGTGTGCTTGTTTACCTTTGGCTACATAATTGTGTTTCGAGGAAAGCGTGAGTTCACGGGGGAGGCCGCCTGTCGGTTCGACAGGTTTTTTTTTTTTTTTTTTTTTTTTTTTTATTCAAGATAATACACAAGCATCTCAAGGCACAATTGTCAATCAAATTATTACAAGACAAAGAAAACGGGGGAAAAAATTAAATAAAACATACACAAATAAGTGGGTATATTAAATGCCCACATTCGTATGAACATATAATCACAATAATATAAACATACAAATAATCATCTAAACAAGCAGAGAAAAAAAAATAAGGAACAACAGAAAAAAAAAAAAAAAAAAAAAATTATCCAAAACCTGCATCCTTAAAGTATTCCAGAAATGGGCTCCAAGATTTTATAAAAAGATCTGGTTTCATTCGAACTCCAAATTTAATCTTTTCAAGTTTAAGGGCAAAAAGTAGGTCGAAGACCCATTGACGATAGGTTGGAGGAGATGGTTGCTTCCAATTAATAAGTATAAGCCGCCTAGCCAACAGTGTGCAAAGTGCAATATTATCCATTTCTAAAGCTGTCAGTTTCACATTGTCCGGAAGAACCCCAAATAGGGCAGTTAAAGGGTAGGGGTCTATTGCTGTATTAAAAATTTCTGAAAAACACTTGAAAATTCTACCCCAAAACGTCAATAACTTAGAACAAGCCCAAAAAGAATGAAACAGAGAGGCTGGCTCCACAACACAACGTGGACAAGTGGGGTCTAGATCAGGAAATATCCTATTAAGTTGTACCCTAGACCAGTGAATACGATGCACCACCTTAAATTGAATAAGCCTATGTCTAGAGCTAACTGAAGAAGAATGTATCCTTTTTAAGACAGCATCCCAAATTTCATTTTCTAAGATGATATTTAAGTCCTCCTCCCAAAGAGATTTTAAAGACATGCTCGATGGGGTTTGTTTGTTATTTATTAAACTATAAATCTTTGATATGGCACCCCTAATACATCTATGCTGATATAAAATATTCTCCAACACACCAGTAGGAGGAGCCGAGGGGAAATCCGAAAAGTGTTTACGAGCAAAGCTCCGAGCTTGAAAATACCTAAATAAATGTGAATTAGGCAAGCCAAATTTTTCTTTAAGTTGGTCAAATGAAGCAAAGGTATTATCTATAAATAGCTGGTCAATTGTAACTAAACCTTGCAATTTCCAAATGTTGAAGGCCTTATCAAGAAGAGAAGGTGGAAAAGAAAAATTACTCGCAATGGGTGCAGCTGAAGAAAGACCCTTAAGTTGTTGAGCTTTGCGGAACTGAGTCCAAATCCTCAGAGAATGTTTAACAACTGGATTCTTAATCAAGATACTATGAGTAGAGGGGATAGAAGAACAGAGCAAAGATGTTAGCGTGACTGGGGAACAACATTTAGCCTCTATTTGCACCCAAAGAGGTTCGCACAATTGCAAATCATGTTGCACCCAGTATAGTAAGTTTCTAAAGTTGGCTGCCCAGTAGTAAGTTTGAAAGTGAGGCAAAGCCAAACCTCCCAGCTCCTTTGGCTTAACCAAATGCTTTAGACCTATTCGTCTAGGTTTGTTATTCCAGATAAAAGAAGAGATCATTTTTTCCAAACCTGAGAAAAAGGACTTGGGAATAAATATGGGCAAGCATTGAAATAAATATAAAAATTTGGGAAGAATGTTCATTTTAACTGCATTTACCTTTCCTATTAGTGAGAGAGGAAGAGGTTTCCATGACAAAAACAGAGATTTTGTAACTTCTAATAAAGGGCTGAGATTGGCTTTAAACAAGTCAGCATGTCTACGTGTTACTTGGACACCCAAATACCGAAACTGGTTCTTAACAACTCTAAACTGGAAATTTGAATATGAGATACTTGACGCAGCTGAATTCACTGGAAATAGTTCACTTTTAGAAAAATTCAATTTATAACCCGAAAAAATACTAAATGAGTCCAGTATTAAAACTGCTCGAGGAATTGAGACTAGGGGGTTGGATATAAATAAAATAAGATCGTCAGCATATAATGAAACCTTCTGTTCTAGACCATCCCGAAAAATTCCCTGCACCTCTGGATCAGTACGTAGTGCAATTGCCAGGGGTTCAATAGCAATAGCAAATAAGAGCGGGGAAAGGGGACACCCCTGCCTTGTGCCCCGACACAGTAAAAAAGGATCTGAAATAATATTATTTGAGCGTACAGATGCTTTGGGAGTGGCATAAAGGAGCTTTATCCAAGAGATAAATTTTAAACCAAATCCAAACCTCTCCAAGACCTTTACGAGATAGTCCCACTCAATGCGGTCAAATGCTTTTTCAGCATCTAGAGAGACCACAACTTCGGGATTGTTGGAGTGAGTTGAATACATAACATTAAAAAGACGCCTAATATTAAAGAAAGAATGCCGGTCCCGAACAAAACCAGTTTGATCAGGTGAGATTACTTTGTGCAATGTTTTTTCAAGCCGAACAGATAGTATTTTAGCCAGTATCTTGTAGTCACAGTTTAAAAGCGAAATGGGACGATAGGAACTACAATCAAGGGGGGGTTTATCTTTCTTAAGAATTAGTGAGATAATAGCTTGATAAAAGGTTGGGGGTAACTCTGAATTTTGAAGACTCTCTAAAAAAACTGAAAGCAACACTGGACAAAGTAATTTAGAAAATGCTTTATAAAAGTCAGACGGGAAACCGTCAGGGCCTGGGGCCTTGCCTGTTTTTAAGGAACCAATTGCATCAGCTATTTCGTCGATTTTAATATCCTCATCCAAAAAATCACACAGAGCCTTCTCTATAGTGGGAAAATCCAATTTATCTAAAAAAATATTCATTAATGATGTATCTTGAGGAGATTCAGAGGTGTACAAATTTACATAATATTGTTTAAACTGGGAGTTTATTTCTTTATAATCAGTAGTAGTAATTCCTGAAGGTAAACTAAGTTGGGGTATCAAGCGTGAGGTCTGTGTTTTACGAATATGATGAGCTAACAATTTACCAGTTTTATCACCAAATTCATAGATCCTATGTTGAGCACGTAAAAACAATTTCTCAGCCTCTTCAGTGGATAACAGATCATATTTTGTCTGCAAAATTTGCCGTTCTTTATAAAGATTTAGAGAGGGATTTAATGAGTACTCGGTATCAATTGCTGCTATAGAACTAGATAGTTCTTCTAGCTGCTTCTTTCGCTCTTTATTTTTATAAGAGGAGTATGAAATTATTAGACCACGCAGATAACATTTTAAAGTCTCCCAGATGGAGGAAAAGGCCATACCCTGAGTGCTATTAATTTCAAGAAAAGAAGATATATTTAAGGAGATAAATTTAACAAATTCTTTATCCTTTAATAGACCGGTGTTAAAGGACCACTGACAATTCTTTGGAGGTGCTTTTGGAAATTTAAGTCCCAAAACAACAGGTGCATGATCAGATATTACTATGCTTTCATATGAACAATCCTGAAGGTAAGGAAGAAGTTTGTTATCTAGAAAAATATAATCTATTCGTGAGTAGGACTGGTGTACTTGAGAAAAAAAAGAAAATTTCTTTGTCAAAGGATTTAAAAAGCGAAACGCATCACTAATACCATAATTATGCAGGAAAGACTGAATAATCTTTGCACATTTTGAAAGAGATACAACTTTTTTTGAGGACCTATCAAGTTGTGGGCACATTACAAAGTTGAAATCTCCACCGAGGATTAATGAATGAGAGTGAAGGTCAGGTATACATGACAGAAAAGAGGTGATAAAGGTAGCATCGTCATAGTTAGGGGCATATACATTAGCAAGAATTAAGGGGATAGAAAACAAAGTTCCTATTACAATTACATATCTACCCTTATAATCTGCAATAACTTTTGTTACAACAAACGGAGTAGATTTATGTATCAAAATACCACAACCCCTAGACTTGAATTGAAAATGTGAGTGATAAATTTGTCCCACCCAATCTTTTTTTAATCTAAAATGATCGGATGAACAGAGATGTGTTTCTTGAAGAAACACAAAATCGGCTTTCAGCTTTCTAAGATGAATCAGGACCTTATTGCGTTTAACTGGATTATTCAAACCTTTGCAATTCCAGCTAACCCATCTCACCAACCCATCTTTATTAGCTCTACTACCCATCATTTAACAAATAGGAGGAAAAATAATAACGAGAAACCCAAACAGCTATACAAAAAACAGTAGATACAGAAAATCATGTGAAAAATAACAAAGATCAATGGCCCAATCTTGTGCTTTTGAGATGAACAAAGATATAAGAACATGTTAAACTTCAAGAACCCTAGCGCGGAGACCCACCCCCCACCCTCACTGTCACCCCCCACACCGCGCTCTCGAACTAAGCTAACACTCTTCCAACTAGAGTGTACGCTACCCTGAGGAAGCATTCCAATGTGCGTGCGAGATATTGTGGTTCTTACCTCGGACGCATCCCCGCAAACAAGTACAAAATACAGCAAAAACAACTTTATACAAATAAACAATCCTTAGAAAAATAAATATTCACAAATAAGACCACTAAATTTAGTGCTGTTAGTAGTCTAAGGACCAGAGAAAATGAGACATTCGGTTCCAGTACATTGTACCTATTTAAGCAGGTAATATATGTTGTCTCACAAAAGCCATTGCCGCGGTTGGAGTATCAAACGCGTGTTCAGCACCGTTCTTTGTGATTCTGAAGCCAGTGAGACCCTTTAGACCGTACTTAACATCTGGCATGGACCTCAGAAGACGTTTCACCTCATAGTAAGCGGCCCGCTTCTTGGCAATCTCGGGGGGAAAGTCCGGGAAGACGAAAACAGTTTTGTCTCTGAACTTAAGCTGCCCCCCTCGGCTCGCTTTCCGCCAAATATCCTCCTTAACATCGTAGCGATGGAAACAGATAACAAAGGCTCGCGGACGGCTACTTTCTGCAGGTTTTGGCGCAAGTGTGCGATGCGCGCGAGCCAGGAGTGGAGGTTCAGGTAAATCAAATATTTCCGCCAGAGCATCTGCTACGAACTTCGTTGGTTGTGGGCCTTCCAGACCTTCCGGAATTCCCACTAGGCGAAGATTGGATCTGCGGGAGCGACACTCCAAGTCGAGGCATTTGGCTTGCAGTGAAGTGATCTCTTTTTGAAGAGAAACAACCGTAGGTTCGAGTGAGTGAAGACTGGTCGTCCATTCTGAGGTAGCGGTTTCTAGGCTTGTTAAGCGCTCACTGTGGGATTTGAGGTCTTCTTTCAAAGACGAAAATGTATTGTGCATTTCCTCTCGTACCAGAGAAATTTCGCCTCGAATTTCAGCGGCGTGAGCATCAAATTTTGCGTGAATTCCACTTTCAAGCCTGCTAATAGCAGCCATAATTGCCTCAGAAGTGGACAGTTCATCACACTTAGCCGCTTCAAGAGAAGAGCCGCCAGTAACAGCCGAATCGGTCTTCTTTTGACGTTGCGCCTTTGTAGTCATCGTTAGAACTCAAATAAGATTGCAATAATTGTCAGAAGTCACTTACAAATACAGATGGCGCAGAAATAACGCTGTATAAAGTCTTAAAATAGAATTTTAAAGGCAGGTTTGCGGAGCTCCCGACTTACTCGACCTCACATGGCAGACGCTAAACCGGAAGTCAGACGCTAAACCGGAAGTCACGGTTCGACAGGTTTTAAGGGCTTCATTGGTGTGTCCTTGTTTGCAGCCAATAAATGACAGCAAAAACAATTCCTTATCAATCAAGAAGCCTGCATTATTTAATCATTGATAAAATGTTATTCAGTTATACCGACTGTTGCAGACAAAAAAAAATGATATTCCACTGATTTTCAAGTATTTGAAAATGATGTCTGATTTTTGTTTATTTAATTATGTGCTCTCGTTTTTCCTTTGTTTGTCGAGTGTCCAGCAGTCATTTTTGTAACTAAAGCAACTGTGACTCCAGCGTCCCGCTCTCAGTGCTGATAGTGAAAAGATTGAAATGTTTGTTTTGTGTTTTTGCTGCGGTGTCAATAAACATTCAGAGTAGACATTCATCCCTCCTCGAACTGGGCAGACCATTACGCCACACTACTACATGTAATTATGAAATTGATGATAATTACTGAGTGACTCATTAATCTCTCATTAGACCATTGTGTATAAACTCAATGACATGCAAATCAGTAAAATGAGAACAGAAGAAGAGGATAAATACTTGAAGAAGAACCGTGAAGAGCAAGTTATTAGCCGTGCTAAGACATACAGTATTAGCTGGAATAAGACACATCTGAGCAAGAGAAAAGCATATGCGTACAGTAAGTCAAATTAAAGTTTTAAGGATTATAGTTATTAGTTTCGATTTGAATGTTAATTTAAAATTGATCGGAATGTTAATTTAAAATTTTGTCTTTTTTCTATATAGGCTACAGTGACCTGAAAATTATTGGGCACTTAAGCCACGTTTAAATTAAACAGCAAAATACCAAAGCAAATGGCATTCGCAAATGATGGTAGAGATTTTTTTAGAGCTAACTTTTTTTTTTCTTTACTGATGTCAAGGTGATTTTTTAAGAGATGTAAAAATCTGATCCCCTCATGTGGACCCACTAATGTTTGACAACCATGAAATGTCATTTGAAAGAGTTTATATATTGTTTTATAAATTGAAAACCAACAAACTGTGAAATGTTTTGCCTAAAAAGTCTACTTAACTGTTAAAATCTTACTGTACAGTCTAGTACAGGGCTGCTCAACCTTGCTCCTGGAGATCTACCTACCTACAGCTTTTTGTTCCAGCCCTGCTCCTACACAGCTGACTGTAATTATCAAGTGCTACTTAAGAGGTTAATTAGCTGGTTCAGGTGTGTTTCTTCAGGGTTGGAGCTGAACTTTGCAGGATAGTAGATCTCCAGGAACAGGGTTGGGCACCCCTGGTCTAGTAGAATGTAGAATAACATCTTAAAGGGACAGGTCACCCAAAAATGAAAATTCTGTCATTAATTGCTCACCCTCATGTTATTCCAAATGTTATAGCAGGATTGATTCTGATTGAGTGTCAATGTTTTTATCGTTCATCAGCTAGAAAAAAAAAAAAAAAAAACTTTTGGGAAGTAATTCCAAAAATATAATTTCTCTGTGCCTTATTCGTTATAGCTGTGGTGTGCACTCTGCTATTCTTTAAGATTGAGAACAATTTTTAGGACTATATCTTTATCATTATCTTATAGTTATCGTCCTTGGTATGAACAGGCCTTAAGACCTTCGTTCATCTTCGGAATACAAGTTAAGGTATTTTTGATGAAATCCGACAGCTTTCTGACCCTGCATAGATAGAACTACTATGTTCAAGACCTAGAAAGGTAGTAAGGACATTGATAAAACAGTCGATGTGACATCAGTGGTTTGACCATAATTTTATGAAGTTACGAGAATACTTTTTGTGTGCAAAAAAAATATATATATATATATATGACTTTATTATAAATAACTTTATTTAACAGTTTCTCAGCTCCTGGAAGCCAATTTCCGCCACTGGATAATTATTATTATTATTATTTTAAGTTTATTGCAACTTTTTACAATTGTGACCTTTTTCTCAAAATTCCATGATTAAAACTCACAACTCTGACTTTATTTCTCAGAATTGTGAAATATAAACTTGCAGTTGTGAGTTATAAAGTCTGAATTGTGAGATATAAATTCACAATTCTAACAAATAAAGTCAGTATTGCCTGATATAAACTCACAATTGTGAGATAAATAAATCAGAATTCTGAGATAAAAAGTCGCAATTGTGAGTTTATTTCTCAAAATTGCGAGATATAATCGCAATTCTGAGAAAAAAAACTTGAAATTGCAAGAAAAAAAGTCAGAATTGTGTGATATAAACTCACAATTGCGAGTTATTAAGTCAGAATTGTGAGATATGAACTCGCAATTCTATGAACATATGAGGGGTTTTTTCTCCTCAGAACTAGACTTTATAACTCGCAATTGCCAGGGGACCATGGATGAAAACTTCCTGTTGGCTAAATTCGGTACAGTGCATGAAATGGAAATATTTATGTTAAAATTGTACATGGCCCCATTTCAAATAAGTTGTAGTAATAATAATAATAATAATATCTCACACTTCTGAGAAAAAACATAAGAATTGCAAGATACAAACTTGCAATTGCGAGAAAAGATATAAACTCACAATTTATTTCTCTCAATTTTGAGATTATATCCCACAATTCTGACTTTATATCTTGCAATTCTGACTTTATAACTCACAATTGCAAGTTTATATCACACAATTTTGAGAAAAAAGTCAGAATTGCAAGATGTAAACTTGCAATTGCAAGAAAAAAAGTCAGAATTGTGAGATAAAAAGTCGCAATTACCTTTTTTTTTTATTATTATTCCATGCAAACGGGCCTCCATACCTGAATTAGTAGCACCACACATATACAACGTTTTGTCGTGAATGCGCGTCGAAGAAATTGTCATAATTTTTGTTTTCTGCTATTTTGTTTTCAGGTTTGGAACGACATGAGGGTGAGTAATGACAGAATTTTCATTTTTGGGTGCACTTTCCCTTTAATAGGCAAATGTACATGAAGCACATTGTATTGTCACGTGTCATTTGTATTTGAAAGATTGAGCAATGAAGCCAGCATTATGCTTTTTCAGGTGTGTTCTACTGTATGTGTTGAGTTGCATCCAGGCCCGGATTGGCTAATCGGGAGGACCGGGAGAATTCCCGGTGGGCCGGTCCGTTTTTTTGGCCGCGAGGGCCGGTGTCCCTAGCTGCCTGCACTCACAGCAGTCGCCAGGGGCGGACTGTCCATCGGGAGAATTTTTGGCCGGCTACCCTCCAATTTTTATTATTATTATTTAATATTGTTGTTGTTATTGTTTTTGTTGCCGGCCTAATGTACTAAAGTGGTTATTTCAGAATTAGCCATTCAATAATAAAACTCTAATAAATCATAAATCGGTTAGTTTTAACTGGCACGCGTTTCATCTCGCGCGCGCTCCGCGCATCCGCGCGTCCGCCAAAACGACGCGAGACTGAAGTAGAAGTGCCCAGGTGGAGCAGAGAGACAAATCTGTCCTGTTTAGGACCTAAAGTGCAGGTCAGTTACATCTGTAAACAGACTATTGTAGTTTTGTCTTCGTTTACTTAAGTATTGAACTGCTAACAAATGTTAATCTATAAAAAATATCGTTTTAAAACAGGTTTAGGGAGCTACCCTTATTAAAAATTAACTGTGGTTTTACAAAACATGTTTACTATAGTTATACAATGGTTTTGCTACACTATAGTTTCACCATGGTATAAAATTGTGATTATACTAATGGGAATCAATCCTAAAAAAAAAAAAAAAAACATGGTTACAATGTTTACCATAGGCTCAATAATATCATGGTTAATTTTCCTTTGGGCCAAACATGACCCATGATAATGCAAAACATGTTTAGTTTTAAGATTTTTAAATAAAGATATATTCAAGATGTAGCTAATTTTTGTTTTAATTTTAACATTACGACAATAAATAACACATGGTCCTAATGTAGTGGCCCTCTTTTTTTCTGTTGCCCTTTTCTCTATCAAATGTTTTAGTACTAATAATAAATTATATATAATTTTGAAATCTTAGAAGCTAAAGAACCATCCTGGTGGCTGTCTCCTCCCCCTTAGCAGCAATGTCAAGTGTCATTTTACAAAATCACAACTTTTTACAATCTTGACAAAAACATGTCTTTAAAAAGGTCTCAGTATTTCTGCAATAATCTGCTGATTGTCTTCTTTAAAAAAGACCAACCTTAGATCTGTACTGTATAGGTGGTTGTAAAGGTGGAGATGTGTTTATGACAAAAGTGACAGATACAAGAAAATTAGTTTAAAAAGTAAACACACATGAGAGACAGAGAGATTTAAAGAGATTAAAAGGCAAATTGGAAGTTCAAGAGATAATTATTTTACCCAGTTGATTTCAACTTTTCTTTATGTGATGATGAAAAATATTGTTGTCCAGGGTTTCAAATTTTGGTGTGGGATGGCCTGGATAAGTGTGAGATTTCCCGGCCTGAAATTTTGTCCCAGTCCACCCCTGGTTAACGTCAAGCTAGTTAGGAGCAGTGCAAAACAACGATGTCTGCAAATCATCGTTCATGTTTATGTATCAAACTTTTTCTTGTACGGTTGCTCTTCAGCAGCAGCAGCCTCTAGTCCAGTTTGCTGCTAACAGTGAAGAGCCAGGCCCCGTAACGTTACCAAGCACCAGTCATGAGCCCAACACACTAGAATGGGCAGGTAGGACAGTGCAATACTTGTTCTATTCTTTATTTGTGTTTAAGGACTGGATATCTGTGAACAATTTTGCACAGAATATATATTCAGATATTGCAGAGAAGGACATTGTGATGTTTAAAAGAATAGTGTTGGAGATTTACCCTTTAATGTTCTCATTTATGAAAAATATTTGAACATATAAAGCAGCTGTTTACTTGAAAAAGACATGATAGTGTCATTAGAAAGTTTAATACATTTTATTTTAATCTTTATTTTATACATATAGCTTAATATATATTTGTATTTATTTGATATTTTTTCATTTCAAGGCTTGGATATTTATGAGCACTAATTCTAACAGAAAATAGATACTGATACTGTTAAACATTACATTGTGTTAACTGTTCAAATAAATCTTCACTGTGAAGCAACAATTAGGCTACTGTATTTGCACTGAATTGGAAATGACGTCATTTTAATATAGTCAGTCGTGAACTAAAGTGGGCCGGTCTAAGGCTTGAAACTCCAGGGCTGAAAAGGAGTCCCACTCCGGCCCTGGTTGCATCTGAGCAGGAATGTTTACCTGAACACTGCTCGTCTGAATCTATAAGCCGTCATATGTTTGTGCAACAACAATTCTGATAAAAGCTTGACTCTCATGGCCTAATTGATTTATTTACAGTGATCCGGTCTTAGTGGGAAGCCCCTTTCATGTTGATTGATCACCGCAACATGCAGCAGATTTAACAGCACAACAAACCTTTTTGTACTAATGACCCAGGAGCATTAAAGCTCTGGGGCAATGTCTCCATTCACGCAAAAGTGTGGATTTGCAGCTCAAGTGAGAGAGGGGACTTGGTTTATGTGTTCCCAAGAAGCTGCCCATAATGAACAATTTCTCCTAATGGCAAATTATCCCTGTTTCTCTTTCCTGAAGCCGAGGCCCCTGTAAATTGATGTATCTGTCCTCTGAGGGTTTCACCGTCACATTACGGCATTTTAAAATATTAATATGAGAGTGCATTTAGCCAGGAGTAGCGAGGCACGGCTACGCTCCCGTTGCTTTCATGTAGGTCACAAGAGACTGACTCCCTCTCCCTCTGTCTGTTTTTGTCTGTTTCATTTTGTCTCTCTCTCTCCATTCCTCTCTCTCTCTTTTTTTCATCCGGCTAATTCAAATATTCCTCCCTTGTTTTTAAATGACTGGATTATACAACATATATAGGCCTATATATTTAGTATTATTATTTTAGATTTTTAAATTGTAGACTTTCTCCATAAGCATTCTGCTAGCAATGGTAGAGGTGCCCTTTTCCCAGACGTGGCCATCTTGCCAGCTCAAACGCTGATTAAAGCAGACTACGTGTCACATCCTGTTACAATATGAGCCAGAATGTGGAATCCTGGGATTTGAATACGCTCAGATTTTTTCTCTCCACTGGAGTCTGAGTGGATAAATGTTTTACATGCTACTGTTGACCGTCGCCATTGTAATGAGAGCTGTGAAGGACACAGGGATTCACATATAATGTTACAATTAATGACGTTATGCTTAAGAAGTGTTGTCATTTTAATTGTTATCTAATGTTCTATTGACAGTGTTTATTATTTAATGAGCTGGGGATTTGTATGTAACTGCAACATACACTGCAAAAAGTGACAATACGTATAGTTAATACTACTTAAATATAGTCAGATCAATTATATCACATTAAAAGCAGTTATTTTACAGTTTTTGTTTTTCATTTTTCACACAAAATGTTTTTATAGTGTATGCTGTAATTGTTAAGAATTTGGATGGAAATTCAAAAAGACAGATGATAAATTAAACTCATTGGCTAGAGATATTTTGACATGTTTGATATTTACTTCAAGGTCATGAAACTATATATGCTAGGCAGAGGATAAGAGATGTCATAAAGAGAGAATGTGCCAGGAGTTGTAGTTTGTTGTGAATCAATGTTGACAGAATTGCTGGGGCAGCGTGATTAAAAATTGATAAGGAAACATCCGTGTTCTGTGATCTTCGCTCACCGTTTTAAAGGGGGTTAGAAATACAGCACATATGGCGCTTTATCTCTCAGATGGGAAAACAAAGAATGGCAATATCTTAAGCACAAGTGAAATCAAAATATGTTTTTGATAAGGTAGATAGATTGATAAATCTGCTAGAAGGTGCAGAACTTGAAAAAGGAGGATTTTAACGATAGTGTCATAATCCTCGGTACATCTTCAAAATCTGTTAAACATCTGAAAATAATAACTACAAATCACTTTAGCGGTGGGCGATATAAGGTTCAAACAATAAACCGGTTAAATAACACATGTGGTGTCATGAATTGGGATTCCTGTTAACTAATAACACACAACTAATAAGTAATCAGCAACCTAGTGAAAAATAAATACACTAAAATGTATTTAAAATACATTTATTTCATGCTAAGTATACTACAAATATATTTACATCTTATGTACTTAATAAAAATAACATGCAATTGTACTTTTAGTATACTAAACTGGTATATTTAACGTCTGCTAAATTGGAACAACTAATTTTGTACTTAATGCAAAAGTAGTGCTTAAGTCTGACTTAAGTATATTTAATTGTGCTAAAGTACAAATATTACAAGAACACTTTAGGTACACTATAAATAATATCAGTCTTTAGATGCAAAATCTTTAAAGATTATCAACAGTGACATCAAAACAGATTTTAAGCTTAATTTTAAGAAATGTGCATTGTGCACAAGTAGTACTCCAAATGAAGTTTAATTACAATTTTTATATCAGGAAGTCTTGAGTGATGTCAGTAAATATGTTCTGTTAATAGATCTTAATAGATTTGAACTATATAAAATAAATGCATTTTAAATCTATTACTTTTTTTAACAGAAGGCAGAGATGCTGAAGATGAATTCAGAGAGAAGAAAATGCTGTAGAAGGCAGAGCAAAATCACTGTTCACGATGCACGAAGTGTTGGAGGAAAATAATTAATTAATAAATTGGGGTGGGGTTATATGAACTGACTGTCTTCGGAAAAGATTAGATGGTATTTTCTTTTAAATAAACAAATTTGATCTCTGCATAATGCATATTAATATAGTATTTAAAAGCACAGCGCTGCTCAATTTACAGTAACCAAGAAAACGCTGTATCTCTGCTGTTCCATAAGCGCCACCTGCCGTCAGAAAGTGATTTTGCATCTCATTCAGCCCTTCTGCTGTTTTTGTTTCGTGCAGATATTTTTTATGTAGCATAATTTCACAACTCTAAGGTCAGACCATTCTGTTTTTACTTTGAATGTTAAAATTAAACAATCTAACCTACATCAAAATCTGATCATGGCACGTGTAGCATGTTTGTTTGAATCATGATTAAAATGCAGTGGTTCTGCAACTTCTATATAAAAGCATAGTCAGGGGCTTAAAAATGCAATTAACAATGAAACCGGCAAAATTTTGGATTTTTTTTTTTATTATTTATTTACATTTAGATAATGCTTACGTTTCAGAATTTTCATCTTTATAGTTATTAAATTTGTAACAGTAAAGTTTAAAAATCTAGTAATTTAGTAATTTTAGTCATTTTTGATGTGTGCGTTATTTCTCTTATTTGATGAATTTTTCTCTCCACATATACAGGTTTGTTAACACTGCTTCAACAAACTTTTTTTGGTTGTTGTTGGGCTTTGTTGGATTAGTGTGTTATTAGCATTTACTATTAACTTTTTGAATGCTGGGAAACATGAAGTAACTCACACTGCTTCAATAAACACCACCAAGGTTAACACTGGTTCAACAAAACCCAGCGACTGTTGTGAGTTTGTGTTGCTTGGGGCAGTTTGAACTAGCTTTACAACATTAAACCGATGCATAAACAAATAAATAAATCAGTCTTTGTAATTCTTTTGCTGTCCATTCTCATTCAATACTACTAGTAGTCCATTGTGTACAATGCTGTGTTGTTTCTCTGTCATGTAAAGGCAGTTTAGTGTTTGCTTTTATGAGGTACACATGGCAAAGTGCATGCAAACAGAAGAGTTTAATATGGTAATCAAATTAGCACAACACATCAAAGGTCCTGGCTTTTTACAGCGCCATTTTCAGATCACAATTCACAACAGCAAGAGCCAATACAATAAAGGGCTTGGCAGCGTGAGCGATGATCCTGGCAGAGGACTTTAGAGTGGAGCAGTGCTCAGTGAAAAACATCATATCACTCTAAATCCACTTTCACATTAAGAACATCTTCTGAATATTTATTTGGGAATGCTGATGAGATGTCAAAAGCAACCATAACACCTTTGCTGATGATGTGGCTTTATATTAGGATGCAATTGTCTTTGCAAATTCTACTTGATTAGATGACAATGACATTCACAGGTTCAAAGGTTTGGGAGGATTTTGAGTGAACAGTGAGATCATTTAAAATTGCTATGGTTGTTTGTAACACATTACTAACTTTTAATAATAGTATTTACAAAAAAAATAAAAATGTAAACTGGTTAACAGATTGGTATTTCACATATATTCATATTGGTAAATGTGTACAAAAACAGAATTATATAATGCTTTCTAGCATATAAATGATATTTATTAACAATCATATTGGAACACTATAATAAGGTGTCATTTGTTAATATTAGTTAACATATTAACTAACATGAACAAACAATTAACAACACATTTATTACAGTTTATTAATCTTTGTTAATGTTAGTTAATAAAAACAGTTGCTCTTTGTTTGTTCATGTTAGCTCACAATGCATTAACAAACACAACATTTGATATTTAATAATGCATTAGTAAATGTTGAAATTAATTAACTAAGATTATTAAATGCTGTAGAAGTATTGTTCATTCTTAGTTCATGTAACTAAAGTAGTAAACTAAAAAAGTCTAAGTTTTACCATTATATTTACAATAATGGTTGTTAGAATATTTTTTAAAGTAAAATGGTTTGAGGGCTTCATTATATTTCTTTAAATTGATTTCTTGACATGTATAATGGTACAAAAGATTTCTATTTCACATTCTGTTCTATTTCTGTTCATCAAAGAATTGCATAACCGTTTCCACAAAAATGTTCAACAGCAAAACTGCTTGAAATTTAGCTTTGCACATGAATAACACTTTTAAAGCTATATTAAAATAGAAAACTGTTGTATTATGTTGTAATATTATTCAACAATATCAATACATTTTAAAATGTAACTTTTTTGCAGCTCATCAAAGATATGACAGATAAAAGTTGGATGAAGACAGAAGTAAGTACTACTGAACAATTGAGGATGGGAGATTTTACTTTTTTATTATTTGCTTATGATCATATTTCTAAGCATGTACTTTTTGTAGCTTAGACATCTTCTAAATATAAATAATAACATGTGATACAATGATTACCCAAAGTATTACAAATAGAACGAGAGACCGTAAGATAGATGTTTTATTTTTATTGTTTACATGTACATTTTGTTATTTACTGAATTGCTAGATAGTACTTTAACATGTACTATATTTCCTCACATTTTACAACAACTTGTAAACCAAGAATATTTTGGATCCATTTGGTGAATTCCAATATGTTTGTGTTCTAAAAGTGTGAAAATCATCCTTCAAAGTTCTTTGTGAGCAGCTCTGTGCTGCATCTCGGTGAGATGGACATGGAAGCGTGGATGTGGATCTGACAGCGGCCCCGCCGTACTAAATAATTGAGTGAGCACTCAGCTGGCAGGGCAAACTTATTAACAGGGGAAAGGAAGCAGATGGTATGAAACTTGTCATCTGGCAAAACAATACAAAAAAAGTAAGAGAAATTAACTCAAGTAGTCATTGCTTCCTATGTCCTGCCGCACACCCCTGCTAATGCATGCACACGTACTCCAACGCTCCTGAGTGTTTCGTACAACGCGCGCAGGAGGCGGGATTGCTGTCCGTATCACGGAGGTATTCCCTGTTCACATCTGGACCACTCGTTCCTCGTGTCAGCATTAAAGTTTCAGGCGGCGCGTGGCTGAAGATTCCGGGCGGTTGTTCCAGCTCCTGTTCTACATGCTCGGATCCCTGAAGAAGCGCTGCTGGAAGGCAGCCATGGGCAACAGCGTGTCACAGACGCTGGATACGGAGTCTCCAGGTGCTGCCCTGGAAAAGACTCGTGTTCAGTTAGCACCTTGAGGGACTCTGAGCATGTTCACTTTCTTCCTGCATGAAACAAATTGATTGTGTTACAAGGAGATTCATGTTCCTGTGAAGCGCTTCTAATAGTCGAGGGAACTTCATAATGATGTTCTAATACATTTCACACATAATAGCACAACAATTGCAGAGCTATTGTGCTAGCGTAGGAAGTGCAACACTGTACCGATGGTGCATTGTGATTTAAGGCCTTGCTTTTAATTGCAATTCAGATCATGGCAACAGTTCATCTAAAGTGCTGGTCTGAAAAGAAAGCCAGCCATGATGCTGACCCCCCTGTGCTACACCTAACCTTCACAATAATTGCAGTGCGCTCGCTTAAGCACAGTTTGGTTTACACCCATCCACAATGGTGCTTATGGAAATATCTCAACGTGTGGCACACATAATATCTTTTAATTAAAGAATAATTTCAAATGTCCACAATGCTGCTTTTCATGCAGACATGAAATGGCTCTTCTTGTCCCGAGAGACTTGAAGTGGTGTTTTTATCTGACTCTGGCAAAAGTGAGCGTGTGTTTTCATTATGTAGTGGGCCACGAGGTTGCTAATGGATTTAGAATTTTTGATTGGCGTGAGTGTTTGCCGCATGTATACAGTTTTTTTAAAACGTGATGTTATTCCCCTGCTTTGGGTATGCTGCTGGTAATTATGAATTTAAATACTAGAAATTAAAAACCATGATCTTTCAGGAGGTTATCTTTATCACGCAAAATATAACCCAAAAAGGTATGATTTATCACCACGCATTTTTTCTTTCTGTTAATAGGAATTTAAAGGAATACTCTTAACTTGTTCCAAACCCGTAAGACCTTCGTTTATCTTTGAAACACAAGATATTTCTGATGAAATCTGAGAGCTTTCTGACCCTGCATAGACAGCAACACAACTACCACAAAAACTACTTGGTCTCATGACAAAAACCTGGGGGCACTTTTTTGCAAGATGTGAAATACATACCAACAAGTACATATTACTGCAGTTTCTGTAGAGGCAGTAGAACTCTGACACCTTTTATTTCTTTTCACACAAAATGTGATTCATGATTTAATGATTTATAACATTATATTATGACTTAAAACTATTTTAATATGCTGGGAGATTTGAAAACTGATGCTTTTGAATGTTAGCATGACTTATCCAGCTTCACCTCTTCATAGACGGTAGGTTTGTTTGGTAGCTCACGCAGTACGGAGATTTACTTGAGAGGTGAAGAGCTCTGGTTCAAGTCCCGTGTAATTACGGTTCAGAAAAAGAGTTCAAATCTACACACAAGGAAGATTCAAATGGCGTCAACAAATGCACTTTTATACCAGTTTTGCATTTGTTAACACTATCCGGTAGGTTTAGGGTTGGGTTTGGTGTAGGGCATATTTCCAACACGATAGAGTTACAACAGTCCCTGGATAATTGAACTCTGAACCGCTGCAATACGTACCAGAAGCAATGTAATAAAAACACAGCAATACGTACCTATAACAACGTAATAAATACGTGCCAGGGTTCACGTATTGAACCTGTGTCCTTTTTGAGCGCCACTCAGTGGACATTTCTTTTTGAAACTGCTGCAAAACGTGCAGTAAGGTACTTAAAAATGGTGCTGCTTAAAAGTACCCAGAGGTACGTATTTTTATGAGACTGGGTTGCCATTCAACCGTAAGGTTATGAAGCTACAAGAATCCTTTTTGTGCGCAAAAAAAGCTCTTCGACACACATTCCATGACGCTCTTGGATTTCATCAAAAATATCTTAATTTGTGTTCAGAAGATGAGCGAAGGTATTACGGGTCTGGAACGACATGAGGGTGAGTAATTAATGACAGATTTTTGGGTGAGCTATCCCTTTAACTAGGTTGATTCATAATCACTGATATAATGCAACCTCATCAATCCATATATATACATCCACCCAGAAACATAAACACAAAAACACTATCATTTTTAGGTATTTACAGAGCTCCACGAGTGGTCAGGGACATGTCAGTCTCTCTCTGAGTTTGTGCTGATGTGACCTGACAAACAAACGAGGGTCTCTGCATGGCAGGAAGCCTTTTAGCCCACTTATGAAAAAAAAAAAAAACAACATCAGCTGCGGTATTAGTAACTCTCTTCGGCTGCACCTTGAAGCTTCTGGCATTTTGACAACTAAGTTTTTTTTCGTCTTCAAGGTTATATATTCAGCCATGCATTTGTACAGTAAATGTGTCTGTATTTTTAATACCAGCAATTGTTAGAAAGTATTTCATTTCACATGCATACAGTGGCCCTGATTTAATGCCGGCATGCATTATATGCAGAAGACATGCCAAATAATAGACTATAAGCTACCTGTGAGAACCTTATAACCAAACCCGTAAGACCTTTGTTCATCTTCAGAACATAAATGAAGATAGTTTTAATGAAATCTGAGCTTTCTGACCCTGCATAGACAACAATGCAACTTAAATGTACCCAGACTCAGAAACATAGTAAGAACATCATTGAAATAGTGCATGTGACATCAGTGTTTCAACTGTAATTTTACGAAGCTACGAGAATACTTTTTGCGCACAAAAAAGAGCCTTTATTCAACAATTCTCCTCCTCCAAATTACATCTCCTGCCATTATTGTACATTAAGTTGAGTAATTAATTACCAATTTTCTTTTTTTTTTTTGGGTGAACTATCCCTTTAAGAACAAGCATATTGTGGTGGTGGTGGTGGAGTAGGAAATATTTGATATGTGCTTATTCTTATATAAAATATTGTAAAATGCTCTTCCTCATCAAATGCAAATGTAAGCAGCAAGCATGTGTGTTACTTTCAAGAAATGGGAAAAATAACAACTACTATACACCGTCAGATATTTGTTATTTATATCTGCACACTACTGTCTAATATTGTTTAGTATTGTTCAGGTCACCCACGAAATGAAATTTATCATGCCACTTTGCCATAGTTCCATATTGTTATTATTCAGTCCATGTTGTTCTTTCCTGTCTTAAACACACTGGCATCCTACAAGTTCTCAAAACTATTTTATAAACCATTTATTTTCCAGCAGTGCTGCAGAAAGAATTGGAAAAGTTTCCCAAGACTTCCTGTGCAGGCTGTCATTAATTTCATTCACTTTAAAAGCAGAAATAGAGGAAGAGGCCCCCAGTAATCTCTCACTATTTTCAGGTGTTTAATTTGTGGAAGTTACTATGGAGACTATCTGAGGTCTTACTGATGTAGCCTTTACTTAAAAGCTGTCATCGGGGGAAAGTCCATTTGTAAATTTGTCTCCAGCATACTCAAAGGGGCACGCACAGCTCCCCTTACAGGCCGTCTTAACTATTAGTCTAAACATAACATTTGTCAGCATGTCATTTCAGCACCTTAAAGCAATTGCTTTAAGTTTTTCTAACATGGCTTTAGAAGCCAAGGGTGAGGAGCGAGTCCTTTTTTCCCAGCAGGAGGATGTCTGTTCTTTATCAGGCTGCGCTCGGACAAAAAACATTCACCAGGCACCAAGTTACTGGACGTAGATTAAGCTTTGACTAATCTATCAAGATTTCATTGTCTTTTAAAGGGATAGTTCAGCCAAAAATGAACATTCTGTGATTATTTCCTATCTTCCAACCCCATGGTCATTTTTAAGTTAAGAAGACAGTTTTTCATTATATGTAAAAGTTGTGCCTAAAGATATTTCTAAATGAGTCAAGTACAGTCAGACCAAATTTATTCAGACACCTTCAACATTTCTCACATTATCATAGTTTATTCAATATAGTTAAGAAAATGGAAATAACATCTGACAAGAACTCAGAGTTAAACTGTGTCTGAACAAATTCATCTTGATAATGTCAGATAACTTTAATAGAAAGCTATGTAACAAAAGATGGTCAGGTCAAAGTGTAAAATCAAATTTTTTGTCCCAAATTTTTGATCAGTTTTACTGGTAGTCCACTGTATGTATATGTCACAGTTTACTTTATTTTGCTATCCTCACTTACATAAGTGGACTATTGTGTCCTGCACTCACTAGTAAAAAAAATATATCTGGTGTCTGAATGATTTTTGGTTTGACTGTAGCTGAATTAATTTGTTTAAGGTGCTGTTTTTGAAAAAAAAATTGGGACAATAAATAAATAAGAACCGTATAAATTTATTTCAAAAGCCTGTAGACCACCTCCAAACGCTCACGAGCCATATGAGAGGATCAAGACAATGTTCATTCCCATCACTCCTCTTATAGCCAGTTGTTATGTCTCACATCCAGCTGTTGCTTTCATCTGCTGGTTGACATGGCTTTGAGACTAGACAGCCTGACTTAATGTATTGCCTTCCATTAGTCTGATATAGCCTTAATACTGTTGTTTGTTATGGATGTAAGACATATAAAGCATGCATTTGTTATTCAGTAAAGAAATTACCTTTGCCACAGGGTGGCATTTCTGTAACGCGGCCCACCTCAAGTAAACATTTGTCTTCATTTCTAAAAGAGCAATGCAAATGTTAAAACATTTGTTTAAATAATAATACTATTGTAGATGTAGATAATATGACATAATAATGTAAAATATTTAATATAAACTGTACATTTATATTAACAAACAGTCTCTTTTATTGATTCCATGATATAGATATAAAAGACAGATGTCCACAGCTGTGAGCAGAAGTGTAAGATATTAAGAGCATATCAGTAAAAGCCCAGCACTATCATTCAGTGTTGCATTTGACATTTCAGATTCAACAGTCCTGCACACATATACATAATTACCCCAGCAGTAATAGCGCTTCTGCATTAACCAAACACCATTTTCAACTGCATCAGCCATTTTCACTTTGAATTTTCTATTTAGTCTGATGGGCTGATTTTGACTCAAATGAGAGGAACACTCTGGACAAATGCAAATGCATAAGCTTAAGGCACACCGGACACTTGAGGACCATAACCTTTTAGAGTTATTCTCACATTTTCAGTTTTGAATGAGCTCATTTGAACTAAATTTGAAAAAAAGCTGCACAACTTTGTTGCACTTGAGGTTTACATTTGAGATAATTTCCATTTAACGCATATGTGAAGTGCAGATTTATGTGTGAATCTGTTTATATATTCACATCTATTTAATTAAGGTTAATAACAAACGTAACTTTGTCTGTCGCACAATCAAAAAGCCATAATCACTAATCACAGCTTTCAGAAAAGTATAAACATTTCTGTTCTAAATCATTTAGTCAGCGAAACAAGTTATAAAGTCTATGTTGTTTGTTTACCCTCAGCCTCAAGTGCAATCAATTAATCTGTATGAATAATAATCAAGTCAACTAATTATCCAAAGGAGAAGGATTAGCCTTTCTCTGACACTCAGGAGACATGTTTGTTCAAGCTATGTCAGACATAATCAATATCCAAATTTCATAAGATGAATTGGCTACTTCTCATCAAGTGATGTCTTTCTTTTGTTTATCATACAGTCAAAGCAAAATGTATTCAGACACCTTAAACATTTCTCACATTATCACAGTTTATTCGCTATATAGTTTAGAAAATGGTAATAAAATATGACAGGAACTCAAAAGTTAAACTGTCTCAGAACAAATTCATCTTGATAATCACAAATAAATTACAGTTGAACCAAAATTTATTCAGACACTTTCAAAAAAAATTTCATTATTACTGTTTATTGTGTATAGTTTAGAAAATGGTAATAAAATATGACAGAACTCTGAGTTAAATTGTGTCAGAACAAATTCATCTTAATAATCACAAATGAATTACTGTTAAACCAAAATTTATTCTGACATTTTCAAATTTTGTCGCATTATTACAGTTTACTTGGTATAGCTTAGAAAACGGTAATAAAATATGACAGGAACTTAAGAGTTAAACTGTGTCAGAACAAATTCATCTTGATAATGTCAGATAACTTTAATAGAAAGCTGTGTCACAAAACATGGTTAAATCAAATTTTTGGTCCCAAATTTTACTGGTAGTCCACTGTATGAAGAATTTTTGCTATTATATGTTTAGTTTACTTTATTTTGCTATCCTCACTTACATAAGTGAACTGTGGTGTCCTGTGCCCACTAGTAAAATATCAAAAATTATATCTGGTGTCTGAATAATTTTTGGTTTGACTGTATATATATAAAATATATAATATATAATGTTTGGTTTTCAAAAACTCCTTCCATCCCACAATATATTTCAGTGTGCTATGTTTCTTCTTAATTACTAACAATAATATTTTTGTTGTGTTTTGAAGGAAGGAGATACAGTATTTGTATTTTTGGTAAAGATGTAACTGCATCATTCAGCGATGACCTCTCTGACACTGAGGTTTTGTTTAGGCCCATTGTGTGAGATGCTTTGATGGCTGTGGAAGCTAGAAAGTGCATGTAAGGTTCTCTGAAGCCAAAGCGCTTTGAGAGGTGTGAGGATATTGCTCCCAAAGCAAGCAAAAATTGACTCAGGGGTCATTCCCAGGTGATCGACATTCAAACCCACTGCAATTTTTTCTCTTATTCCCAGACACTATTCCCAGAGTCTATTCATCATATCAGCTTTAAGAAACTGTCACTATTTGTATTGTAATTTGACACATGAAGGAGGGGGCTGAAAATGTAAGATTCTCATACAAGTATGGAAATCATGGGAAAATACCGTATTTCATCATTGGGGATCAAATTATATAGACACCCTAAGATAGAGAGATAGCAATGCTAAGTCTGACAGTCACATTACAGGCTGACAGTGAAAATGCTTCCTACGTTGGTACGTCTCCTGTCACAGAACAATGTTTCAGACCATTCCCAAGGTAAAACGCATATACTGTAGATAAATTCACCCAAACTCAAGGCTACTTCATTTAATTCAATAAGGTTTGGATTTCTTCTTTAGTTTACTAAAGTATCCGTCTCAGATGTATGTCTTTACATTAAGCAGCTCTTAAAGCAGACACAACATTTGGAGTCCTCACCAGCTTAGAAATGTACAGCATAATCTATAAATTTGTCATAGCTGTGATCTGAATCTGAACATGTAGAATGTTTGGATAAATGGCATGTTCAAATTTAAAGACCACATAACTAGTCATAAGGGTCCATTTTTGAAATTGAGATTTATGCATCATCTGAAACTTGTTGGGATATTACAATATTTGGAGATAATTGAATATCTGGAATCTGGGTGCAAAGAAATAAATATTGAGAAAATCAGTTGTTCAAATGAAGTTCTTTGCAATGCATATTACTAATCAAAAATTAAGTTTTGATATCTTTATGGTAGGAATTTTACTAAATATTCTGATGGAACATGATCTTTATCTATTATGTTTGCCATAAAAGAAAAATGCCACATTATTAATATTGCCACAAATACATATTTGTGCTACATATGACTGGTTTTGTGGTCCATTTTGTAATGCAAAACAGTGGGTGGTTTATTATGATTTCTTAAGTAAAAAGGAAAACATATTATGTTAGCAAATATGTGTTACACACATTCCAATTAGCCAATCATCACACCACTAGCAGGAATATGGTGCTTTTCTTTACATTACTGAATTAAGTGTTTGTGATAATAAAAAAAAAAAACACTAGGCACACTAAGCAAGCCTTAGAATTGTTAAAACATGACAGTTAATGCATTTTAGTAGTAGTAAGTTGTAGGAGTAACAACAGCATCTTTAATAACAGAGCATGTGGGGTGTATTTGGCTGACTTCAGAAAGAAAACCCAAACATATAAATATGATAATTATCGCAATTATTCTCATGGACCTCTTTTTCATATAAAGGGTTTTCAAAAAAAAAAAAAAAAAAATGCAAAGGAAAACAACAACATAATTAAGCCCCCCTTCACCCCCACCCAACCCCATCCCATCACCCGGCTGCCCCTGTCATATTTAGATCAGATTAGCTGTCCCTTTTTGCAGTCTGTTGTCTATCCTGCTTATAGAGTCCATTGTCTGATACCAATATTTAGTCTATGGCATCAGAAGGTCACTGTGGACTTTCTTTTTCACATTTGCAAAAATTGAAAATGTAGTTCCCGAGACTCTATTTAATATTATGTAATATAAAACGTAATAAATGTTTTTCCTTTGAAAAGGTGTTAGTGTTGCGAAATCGATCCCCTCTTTTAAAAAACATTTGAAAAGAACCATGCATGCATGAAAAGGAACGTTTATTTTATGTAATTTACCAATAGAAAATGGTTGAAGGAACTAGGCGACAGTCTGAGTCTGTGATAACATTTCTGTTGGGTTGTGAATGTAACGCAGAAGGGCATCTTGATCTGTGCCCCTTTACGCATTGTGGCCGCCTGGATGCTTTCAAGCAGCCGTGTTTCGTGATCAGATTATGAATTGTACTTAATCCTCCCCCGATCTGCCGACGTCTTTCTTGGTTCAATATTACTAATGTACATTCTATTGGCTGCTTTTGACAGATGTCTAGATCTCCCTCAATCCGATTCCACATAATACTTTCACTGCTATTAAATCCACACTGGTGGCCTCTTTGGGATCCGTGCTATCTGAGGACTGCCAGTGACACTTGTTCTGTCCGGGCTCTAGATGTGCTTGGACCGGGGCACTGCTTGATATTTTCCGCGATGATACATGCGTTTGCAGACTCAGCGTCTTGCTTTTAGCAACGCAGTGATTTCCAGCATTTTGCGCAAATCGATATGAGGGAAACATAAATCTGCCAGCATGTCAAGATGAATGTAAATAATGGTTCAAATGGAGCAGAACATGTTGCTTTTCTTATGTGAACAGTCAATATAGGCTATCCAAAAAAAAAAAAAAAAAAAAACAATTCTGAATATTTTACCAATAATTCTTAAGGTGATAAGTTTTGTTGTTTTTGTTGTTGTTGTTGTTGTTGTTAATATATTACACTAATATTATTTCTTAATATTATTATTATTATTCCAGTAAGTTTATTAGATTTATTAAATAATTTTTAACTCACAAACGTATTGTATTACTGATAGTATACTTCAAGATTCAGGTAGAAAATACTATAATAGGCTATGCACATTTTACATACTATTTATTTAGCTATTAGCTTTTATAAATAGCTATTCTAACAGTATCAACCTGAATATTTTCTAAATTCTATTTTCTGCTAAAACCAAAAAAATATTTTTATTTAGCCCTCACAACATATTCCACACTATTATAAAATTAGTCTATTTACGCGCGCACAATAAAGCCGTGCCTCCATAGGCTATTTGTATTTACTTTGATATGTCCAACAATGATTTAAATAAATATGTAAAGAATGATTACAAACGATTTTGTAATGGATTGAAATTCTAAAGAAAAAAAGAATCGTATTATTAAATATTGATATATCTTAGGCTATGTTTAAATAATGAGACGCGTGCCCTGTCAAAATATATCTATTTACATTTCTATCACTGTTTCAGACTGCCGGGGAAATACACAACAATATCTATTATTTTTACAACATAGTAAAACATGTTTCACAATAATATCTAAACAGTTTAAGCTCTTTGGTAAAAAAAAAAAAAAATTGTAAGTTATTTTATGTTATTTTAATTTTAAAAGCTCCGTGCGTAACATGATGAGAATAGTGATAAACTGAAAACGCGTTTTAACCACAATTTAGAAAAGGATAAGCGAACAAAATTTCGAAGATTAATGAAGATGAAGAAACGAAGAGGTCTCTAACTCATATTCCAAATCTCTATTTTCTCTAGAGGCATACATACTGTGAGAAACGGGAGTCGGTTTGGCTGGCTGTCCTCCTGTTTTCACAAATGTCCCAAACAGTCGTTGACAAGTCGTCTTGTACGGACACATAATTTGTGTCATGTGCAGGTGGCCGATTGTGTGATATCCGACAGGAGCATCTCAATGGTGAAGTCTCACTCCAATTAGGGTCCCCTTTAAGAATTTCATGTTGGCCAGACGTGCAAAGCCACCAAACGCCAACATAAAAAACAAAAACATGCAGCGCATAGAAATATATAAATATATATATATGTATTTTTTCCGCCCATTTACAGCCTTAAGTTTAATGTAAATGAACGCAAACAGCAATGACTCAGTGCAGAAGAAATGTGGGTTTTGGGTGACAGTTGTGTCTGCGTGTGAGCAGCCTGTGTCATGTAGTAAGTGCTATATTTCCCCCTGGTCAAAAAGGCAAAACATTAAGAGAAGGTGTTGTAACAATCGATTTTGGCATGAATTTGCTTGATGTGTGTTGTCGAAATGAAAGTCTAACTGCAACCTTATTACTAAAAAGCAGATTGGGTGTTATTAGTTTGTCACAAACCGCGAACTCTTCTGCCATCTAGCGGTCAAGCAAAAAGAGGACGCCTTCTTTGTCCAGTTATTGTAAACTACTCTACTGCCATCTACTGTACATTAGTCTACTGGTATGAACATAAGCTCTGTGGAGGGTATCATCTAGCCCTCGAGAAAAGCTGATTTAGAAAAGAAGTGAAAAAAAAAAAAACTTTTTTGAGTTTTGTAGCTTATTCTTGAAAACATTACAGTGTAGGGGACGGTTGCAACACTTTTTGGATTTCCTTTAGTTTCTCAGAGACTGTTTGAATTAGAAAGCTGAAATTTTAACACAATAACACCACATCTGTCAGCTACTCACCCATATTGCTGAAACATGTGTACATATGATAATATACGTACAATTTACACTTGAATAGACAAAGTGAAATGTTGCACCTGTCCCCACATTCTTAAATATCATTTTGCAATTTCTTTATTTTATTTGTGCACAGTCAGGATCTTAAATAAAGTAAATTGGCTGTATAAAAACAAAGAATGAAATGAAAAACATTCTTAAGTAACAAGTAGATTTTTTACCTATTCACTTAAAAAATGAGAGATAACTAACTATTAAAGGAGTTTATTATTATTATCATTATAAAATTACAATTATGTAATGTTATGGCAAGCTTTCAAATCAATGTTGTGATAAGGGACAGCATGTTGGGACGGTTGCAACAATGTGTCCCTACAGTTATAGCCATGATAAAATTGGTATATTAGCTTGACACAATATCATTGACACATGCTAGCTATGCCTATTAGAAGCTCAGAAAGCACTGATTAAAATGTTACGTTTTTACAAGGCATCACACAAACAACTATATGACCAAAAATCTCATCTTAAAAAAAAAATATATATACTTTTTTACCATGAAAATGATTTTTTTGTAGAAGGAATAATCACATGTGTCTGATTTCTTCCAGGAAGTATGAGGGGCCAATAAAGTATGTGCAGTATGAATATCATCTCTGTATCTTATTCCTGCTTGAAGAAATAAGCCATGTTGCAACTGCCCCTTGTTGCAACCGTCCCCACTCTCCCCTATTTGTGACCACAAAACTAGTCATAAGGGTTATTTTTTGTTAGGATAGGACAATATTTGGCCAAGATACAACCATTTGAAAATCGGAAATCTGGGAGTGCAAAAAATCTAAATATTGAGAAAATCACCCAATGAAGTTCTTAGCAATGCATCTAATCAAAAATTAGGTTTTGATATATTTATGGTAGGAAATGTACAAAATACCTTCATTGAACATGATCTTTACTTAATATCCTAATGATTTTTGCCATAAAAGAAAAAAAATATAATTTTGAGCCATACAATGTATTGTTGGCTATTGCTAAAAAAATACCTGTGCTACTTACGACTGGTTTTGTGGTCCAGGCTCAGATCATTTTATCATTTGGAAATATTTGTAAATATTGGTTTAATGTTGGATTTTATTCTTTATTTCCATTTAAAACCACTGATTATTTAGGTATTCTTGTTCAGGCAGGTGGTCTCCAGTGATGCCTTGATGCTGGTGGGCCTCTCTGATGATGTTTTTCTGGAGACACGGCTCCCTAATGATATATCTTTGAGGGGAAGGGGTTTCCAACAATGTGTTGTGGTAGTGCTGTTGAAAGGTTTGATGATGTTCTTTTTCCAATATTATCTGCATCATGCGCAAGAACATCTTTCATTGTTTTTGCAATAGCTCCTACTAAGTGTTTGTTTGTGGATGGTGAGCTAAGTGCACATTTAGCTGGTTTGCACAACCCAAAGGGACACAAAATATTTCAAGGAAAATTTCACATCCTGTTGTTCATTGACAGAACGGATAGTCTCATTCAGCAGATTCTCTTTTTAATTTTTTGCTTCTGCCATGAAGTGTTTTGAGCTGGAATTTTATAGACACATTCTGGGGACACCTGAGAATATTTCATCTTGTCGCAGGGGAATAATAGGACCCCTTTAAAATAAAATATGAATAGGCTTAGGGTGGGAGTGATGATGGATGGTGATCCATCCATCTAGCTATTCTCCAGACTGCTTGTCCTTCATAGGGTCACAGCCAGGACACCCTGGAATGATGGACAGTTCATCACAGGTGAACTAAATTTGACAGGGAAAGGTATTCTCAGGTCAGCATAGTAATCTGTTTTGTCAGATATGAATTTATGTAAAATTTTACTTAGGCACAGCAGTATATGCCCCTAGTTCACAATGGAGGAAAATAACCCTGGTGAAAAAAAAAAAACAGCTAAAACCAGCCTAGGCTGGTTGGCTGGTTTTAGCTGGTCAACCAGCCTGGTTTTAGCTGGTCATAGCTGGTCAGCAGGCTGGTTTTAGAGGGGTTTTGGCCACTTTCCCAGCCTGGTCAGGCTGGTCTTAGCTGGTCAGGCTGAAACCACCAGCTAAAACCAGCCTGGGAGACCAGCTAAAACCAGCTACTTCCATCTTAAACCAACCAGCCTAGGCTGGTTTTAGCTGTTTTTTTGTTTTAGCAGGGAATTGATTACTGGAAAGTAGAGTATGCTAAAACAAATAATATTCCTGTTGGAAAGGTATCTAAATAGACCTCTATCTCCCTCTTGTGGTGTAAATGTTTTTTACTGTATTAGTGAGTGTTTACTGAATGACGAATGCATACATTTTCACTGTAACTAGTTGCAATTTTGGTAGGCTATGTGCTTTTTGATTTCTAAATGGCTCTCATTTGTAGCATTTCGTTCATCTTATTCAGTAGACTGTATGTACAAATGTAAACATACTTCTAGCGCTTGATTCAGTCATGACAGATTTTGGTTCTAAACGCCTGGCAGCATGTGAAGTTTACTCCAACACTTTTTTCTGTTTCAATACAGGCCAGGCCAGTATCGCCAATGACGGCGATACTCATTTCTGAAGTGATCTTTTTAAAGGGGTCATGAACTGAGAAGCCAAAACAGGACAAAAAATAACCTATTACTTCTAAACGATGTTATCTGATGTACAAAATCTTAACATTATAATGGAACATCAGAGAACAGTATAAAATGATCAAAAAGACAGACAGTGTCCCCTTAAAATTATTGTGTAAGTGGGTAGAATTACCTATTTAATTTTTACAGATGTATGAAATCCCTGTCTTTATAAGATTAAACACTTAATAGGCTTGTTTTCACCCCTTTTGGGCGGGTTTTGGGTCGGCTTTGAGCTGGATTTTCTTTTGGGACCTGGCAACCCGATGTGTCCTCATGACTTCCTGCTTCAAGAAAAAAGTGAAACTAAAGAGAAGTGTTTACATTCAAAAACTGGTAAGTGTTGTGAGTGTGACACTATGGTAATAGACCAGACAAAAATGGCTTCGACTTGTACATCTCTTTTGAAAATAATGCTTACTTTTTTATGAAACGCACTTATTGACGGTTACGAAACGTAGTTCTTGGGTCCTTTAGTGCTTGTTGTTTTTATTTCCCTGACAACTGAAGGACGCCATCGGCAGGGATGGAGAAGAAGCCGCTGTCACAGGTGAGTTTGCTAACAGTCATGATAAAACCCTGTCAACGATATTTTTCTTTATCCATTATCTATTCTTTTATGTATGAATTATCATTCAGTTCTTTAAACAAATGCAGGTACTCTGTTAATTACTCACCTATGGTTTTAAATTCATTGCAGATATTATGGGGATTTAAACTACTGCCGCAAAATGTAGGTTTAAGCAAACCTTACAGCAAGAATGGTTTTGCCTGCGAGTCAATGGAAGAGGCTGACGATATGTATAGGAAGATTATAATTAAGCAAACCGCAAGTGATGGACGTAGGGATCTAAGACAAAAGGATAGACCGGTTCAAAGTGAACCCTTAATAGTGGAACCAGTTAAGGTTGATGGCGTTGTTATGGATTACATTGGAAAAATTAAATCCAAAGAACTTGACATCATTAGAAAAAGGAATGGCGTTTCCATTAAGCAAAACGACAGATATGTAACCTTTATGCCTCAGAACATTCAAGCACAGTTTGCACGAGAACAGTTTATAACATTATATCAAAAGATTGCAACGGGGCTGCAAACTAAGACATACGTTAACGATCCAAGAACAACTGCGCTTTGCCAAGCAGAATTTCCAGATCTGGTAATCTCTGGTAAAGATGAAAGGCGAGTGCAACTGACTGGCAACTTCATTAGCCTTGAAAGATTTGAGAGGGTTTTGAATGAGATTACACAGCCCAGAAGGTATTCACAGCACCAATCCCCAAATAAAACACACGACTACAACACACCTTACAATCAATCTGTGAAACAACAGAAATCAGTAGACCAAGCCAAAGAGGAGACATGTCCAATTTGTTTGGAACCACTCAAGGCATCTAATTGTAAAGCCTTGTCTAAATGTAAGCACACATTTTGTGAAGACTGTTTGAAGAGAGCTTTCCAGTTGAAACCAGCTTGTCCGATATGCGGAGAGATATACGGCGAACTTACAGGGACGCAACCAAAAGGCGGAACCATGACTATCACAAGGGACCACTCCTCTTTACCTGGATATGAAAGACATGGAACAATTGTAATTACCTACTATATACCAAGTGGATACCAGGGGGTGAGTTTACAAATGCATTGACGTGCAAGACATTCTGTTCTGTGTGACAACAATGACTTACACCTCAGTTGAAATGTACTTTTGATTACTTCATATTCTTTAGGATGAACACCCAAACCCAGGTATGCAGTTCCATGGTGCGTCCCGCATAGCTTACCTCCCTGACACACAAGAGGGGAACAAGGTACTGAAGCTTCTGGATAGGGCATTCAAGCAGCGACTCACTTTCACCATTGGAAGCTCATCTACCACCGGACAAAACAATGTGGTGACCTGGAATGACATTCACCATAAGACGTCTCGCAGTGGAGGGCCAACCCAGTAAGTAAACAGTTTGGGTGTTGTCAACATTTTTTGATCTCAGACAAGCCCTTATATTTTTAGCACTGTTCAATTTAGTTATTGTTGTAAGTGTTATAATGATGTAATGTTTCTTTGTAGTTATGGCTACCCAGATCCAGACTACCTGAATCGAGTACAAGATGAACTGAAAGCAAAAGGAATTTACTGATTACATAAACTGATCCTTGTAATCAATTCAGACACTATTATTACAACCTGTGGTCGTATTAAAACAAGGATGAGAATAAAGTAATATGGCAGTCTCATGAACACTAAAGCAAAATTTTACAGGCCTTCTTGATGTTTAACACAGTTTAGGATGTATGAATCGTATAAGGGGCTATTCAAACAGTGCATATTTGCACTTCCACTGCACTGCGTTTTCATTGAATTTCTATAAACTTGCTCTAGACCCAAACTCGGTCCTGGAGGGCCACTGAGTTTTTTAGTATACTTAGTTTAGTTTCTAGTACACTTAGCCAGGCCTTGATTAGCTGGTTCAGGTGTGTTTAATTGGAGTTGGAGCTAAACTCCATTGACCATTGAGTTAATGTCTTTTACAGTATCACTCGTGTGACAGGATTTAAACAGTGCCTCTAATACACTACAATTATTCTTGTCATGTATGTCATGTATATACTGTGGTATGTGTGTGCTTTTTATTTTAAACCTTGTAGTTTCATGTCAGTATGATAGAGAATCATATCAACAAAAATATATACTGTGATTAAAATTTATTTGGTCACACTTTATATTAGGTGGCCTTAACTATTATGTACTTACATTAAAAAATAAGTACAATGTACTTAATGTGGTCATATTGCATTGCAAAACACTTTTGCTTCTAATAATGTGGGTTATTGGTAAAGTTAGGGACAGGTTTGGTGGCATGGGTGGGTTTAAGGGTGGGTTAGGGTGTAAGGGATGGGTCAACAGTGGTAATTACAGAAATTAATTACAAATGTAATTACATACAGGTTTTTAAAAATATATAGCGCACTGTACCAAATGATTAAATGTAAGTACATAGTAATTAAGGCCACCTAATGTAAAGTGGGAGCATTTGTTTTGATTAGATTTTCCACTGGATGAACAAAGTAAAATTAAGTGTCATGTAATGTATAGAAAGTTACAATAGAAACTCTGCAAAACGAACAAACATAAGTGCCTGTGATGTTAAAATGACAATCCTTTCACAGTCACCAGGAATGAAACGACCAGTGTTCATAAGAAACTTTGATCGAACCAAGAACGATTCATTTTAGTAACACCAAATCACTCCCATTGGTGTCAGTGTTTTTAATATTAACTGATTTTTATCTGGATTATTTATTGTTTACCTTTTTTCTGATTTTGGTTGATTATAGTATTTTTATAAATGTTTATATATCCAGTGTTTGCATCTGATATATTTTCTGCATCCGTTCAATCTTTGTATTATCATCAAAAAAATAAATAAAAATAAAGAGCTTCAAATCAAGTTATATCAAATTGATACTATGAAATTATTTCTTTCAGTGAAGGGCATCAACCCAAAGACATGCTGATCAACAACTTATCCTACAAGTCTATAATTAATAAGTTAGTGGCATTTGTGTGTCCTGGCCTTCTTGAAGTACTAAGAGTCAACTTGGGGGAAAGATGCAAAAGTGTTCAATTTAAAAAAAAATTATACAATATATAAAACCACCATTTAATCTCAGAATGATGCTACATATATGTGACCCTGGACCACAAAACCAGTCATAAGGGTCAATTTTTAAATTTAAGGTCATTGCATGCTGAGTCCGAAAAAATTTTTTTCCGCATGTTAAAGGCTGTATCAGCGATTCTAGGCTGAAACATAAAGTGTCACATTCAGCTGATCTTTCTTCACGATCCGCTCGCTGCCTGCCCCATAAATCAGCTGTAAAAAAAACGCGTCTCTCTGGTCAGCCTAGGGTCCGAGATATGCCAAAAAAACAATCGGTGCTATCAACCTTTCCACAGAAAAACAAACAGTGTTCCAACCAATCAGCGTCAGGGGGTTGGTGTTGTGGACTTTCGCTCCGCCTCCCTCACATCCCTGCACCAGTAGGAAAGTCCACAACACCAAACCCCTGATGCTGATTGGTTGGAACACTGTTTGTTTTTCTGTGGAAAGGTTGGTAGCACCGATTGTTTTTTTGGCATATCTCGGACCCTAGGCTGACCAGAGACGCTTTTTTTTTTTTTTTTTTTACAGCCGATTTATGGGGCAGGCAGCGAGCGGATCGCGAAGAAAGATCAACTGAATAAACATAAACTGACACTTTATGTTTCAGGCTTGAAATCGCTGATACAACCTTTCAAAGAATAAATATGCCTCCGAAACTTTTGTCCTTCATAAAAAAATTCGGATCAGGTTCGATTGTCTGTGTTTTCACATCCGTAGCAAGCATTTTAATGAAAGAATGACAAATACGAAAAAACGCATACGAAAATTTTGGACTCAGTGTGCAATGACCTTAATACATCAACTAAAAGCTGAATAAATAAGCTTCCCATTGATGTATGGATTGTTAGGATAAGACAATATTTAAAAATCTGGAATCCCAAGGGTGCAAAAAAAATCTCAATATTGAGAAAATTGCCTTTATAGTTGTCCAAATGAAGTTCTTTGCGATGCATATTACTAATCAAAAATTAAGTTCTGATATATTTACGGTAGTAAATTTACAAAATATCTTAATGGAACATGATCTTTCCTTAAAATCCTAATGATTTTTGGCATAAAAGAAAAATCGATAATTTTGACCCATACAATGTGTGTACAAATATACCCGTGCTACTTAAGATTGGTTTTGTGTTCCAGGTTCACATATAATTATGCATCTTCTACAAATAAAAATAACACATGACTTACCTGTACCAAGTGCCCTTGCTTTTGGCCAACTTCGAGTCAATGATTAGCCTACTCTAGCGCTGATTTACTGAGTTACAGCTAAATTATTAACAACATTGTATGAGGGGAAAACAACACTGGAATAATTTGTATGTGTGCTTTAGAATACTGACACTTGAAATTATCTTAGCACAAAATTTCCCCTTATGAACTTAAAGGAGTAGTTCACTTTCAGAACAAAAATGTACAGATAATGTACTCACTCCCTTGTCATCCAAGATGTTCATGTCTTCTTTCTTCAGTCGTAAAGAAATTATGTTTGAGGAAAACATTTCACAATTTCTCTATATTTAATGGACTTCTATGGTGCCCCCAAGTTTGAACTTCCAAAATGCAGCTTCAAAGGGCTCTAAACGATCACAGCCGAGGTAATAAGGGTCTTGTCTAGCAAAACAGTGGTTTTTTTTTTTAAATTACAATTTATATACTTTTTAACCTCAAATGCTCGTCTTGTCTAGTATTTTTAGAAAATAACCGATCGTTTCTCTAGATAAGACCCTTCTTCCTCAGATGGGATCATTTTGAGCCCTTTGAAGCTGCATTTAAACTGCATTTTGGAAGTTCAAACTCAGGGGTACCATAGAAGTCCATTATATGGAGAGAAATCCTGCAATGTTTTCCTCAAAAAACACCATTTCTTTACGACTGAAAAAAAAAAGACATGACCATCTTGGATGACAAGGGGGTGAGGACATTATCTGTAAATTCTTGTTCTGAAAGTGAACTACTCCTTTAATTTGGCTGTGTTTTAATGCTGTCAGTAGCCACTTTGAAGCTGTGTGTTGGATGTTGTGGCTGCAGGCTTGTGTGTATGATCCGAGTTTCAAGTTTCAGTTAGAAAGAAAAAGACAAAAATGTCTGAATTATAGGCAAATCTGAATTTAATGAACATAAACAGATACATAAGCTACTATTTCCATAACTTGTAAAAAGCCAAAAAGCTTGATCCGTTCGCAAAATAAGGAAAAAGTAAAAACATACTACAGAAAATATTTGGCCTCCGTGTTGCTGTGGCATTATTTACACTATTTACAATATTTTCATATATGACAGTACCGTCATGTTTGCCATTGAATCCTTAGCGATAAGGCACCAAATGCTAAGTAGCATGATCCTTTTTTACCAAATTGTGCAGAAAATGTACAAAACTATACAAACAGACCTATCACATATGAACATCGTACATCACAATGAAAAAAAAACTAACAAAAATAAATAAAAATAAGTTGCTTTTAGATGTTTTGCAACAGTTGTGAGTGTACATGCATGTAAGAACTAGCCCCCGTTTTAAGCCTTTAAAGATATTTAAACAATATTAACTGATTAGATAATGGATTAAGGAATACTCAATATAATAAATCTGATTTATATCCCTTTTTTTGTAATGACAAACTTGACACTGCGTAATGATTACGTAAACTTTCACTTTAGATTTAATGTAATATTAAGCTGTTGCCATTCAACTGAATCTAAAATGGAAATATATTGCAAGTGAACATCATGTGAATTTGCCAGTATTTCAGAGTCCCATGGAAAAATACAAAATACTTTTCTGCACACAAAATAATCAATACCACATACTTAATGTGCCCATATTTTAATAAAACCCAAAATTCTGCCCATAAGTGAGAAAAAAAAAAAAAAAAAAAACTGTTGTGGTGCTACATCTCGACTTTATGTAAAAACTGCATTTCCTCATATAGTATTTTTAATACAATTGAATGAATTTTAACCAAAGTGTTACCTTTATGCACAGATTCCTAATATCTATATTGGGTGATCATTCTCAAAAAAGATTTAGTGATTTTAATGTTTAGAAAGTAAAGTTAACCACACAGGTGTCTAAACATCACTATAAAGAATTGCGAAATTGAACAGAATACTCACACATTTGAACCTCCCGTTAATACATTACAATGTATAAACAACAAGCAGCAAACACTTATTCTGCCTTAAAATCACCTTACAAAAAAGATTTATATTGAAATATTCAAAGACATTTTACAATTGGGTGCCGATTTTTGTCCTTTATCAAAATATCTGTAATCATACCAAGGAAAACAACTTATCTGAAAATGTAAGGAAAGCAGCATGCATTTTATGTTTAGTTGTGGCTGCCGATAATATAAAGTCTTTTTGTTTTTTGTATTTTTAATCGTATTTTGTTTCATACTTGGTATAGTCACTCGTAAATGAAACTGTTACAGCAATACTGTATGCTTAAAATGATGGTTTTGATGAAGTGGCAGGTTCAGTAAATCTGGGCGAATCCTAAACTGAGGCCTTTAGAAATTGTAAACCGACAGCTACTTTTACGTAGCATGAATGTTATTTTGTTTTTAACTAGACTTGTCAATCTCTCTTTAGAGCTGTAAATGCAATCAACATCAGATGTTGCTCGCTTGTGTTCAGCACTGTCAAACAATAAATACGTCCGTCTTTGAAAGGCATTTAAGATTATATGGAAGTTTGAAACAACTATCATACATTAAGAAAAATAAAGTGCATATACAGTAGACACCTTTTGTATACACAAATTAATGTACTTTAACAAGTACAACTCTTAGTAAACAAGATCAGATGGCGCATATCCGCACAGGAATATTGTATTTTCTCCAGGAAAGTCTCAAAATACTGTATTCTTCAAAGTGTTTCATTTTTTGTATTCTTTACAAAAAATATGTAGTCCATCAGTTGAACTGAGAGACGTACCATGCTCTTTCAAAATGTACCTTGTATTTATAAACTTAGCAAAATGGTAATAGTTCGAATAGCCAGTGTAAATATGCATGTATCCCAGGGGAACAGTATAAATAGTGTATTTTGAACATTGCGAATATCCTGTTTTGTGTGTGTGTGTGGTTTTGTGTTTGTGGTTACCAAAAATACATATGGTATTGGCCTCCTATGCTCAAATGTCCAGCTTTGGGAAAGAGGTCAAGGCAGCGGTATTGTGTTCAAACTCTTTCATCCAGTAGCCGTTTGATTGCCGATGACTCGCAGGATCTCCCTGTTAATGCCAGGGTCCTGTGTGTTTATACTTGTGTCACCTACCTGTCCATCTTCATAACTAGTTCACAAGTGGTTGGGAAAAAAAAAAACAGAGAAATAGACTTTCAGTTCAATTTCAGTTCAGTACTTCTGCTATTAACCAATTCTGCTTTTTATGTTCTGATGAAATAAAAATGCATTCATACATATTTGACCATGGACTACAAAACCAGTCATAAGTGTCAAAATTGAGATTTATACATCATCTGAAAGCTGAATGAATAAGCTTCCCATTGATGTATGGTTTGTTAGGATAGAACAATATTTGGAATCTAAGGGGTTGCAAAAAAATCTAAATATTGAGAAAATCTTAGCAATGCATATTACTAATCAAAAATTAAGTTCTGATATATTTACGGTAGGAAATTTACAAAATATCTTGATGGAACATGATATTTACTTAATATCCTAATGCTTTTTGGCATAAAAGAGAAATGTATAATTTTGACCCATACAATGTATTTTTGGCTAATTCTACAAATACACCCATGCAGCTTAAGACATGTTTTGTTGTCCAGGGTCACATATATGGGCCATTCTACAGAGTTGGAAGTATCTGGAATGTCTCTTTTCCCCCAAGATTGTGTATAAGTGTATAATATCCAAGGCACACATTTCTAGTAATTGTGCAGTTAATTCTCATATTGTATGTTCAGAAAGTTTTGGAATATTTGTCCTCTCCCCAAATGTGTCATTACCAAATTTAATTAGAAGGGTTATATTGAACTATTAAGATTTTGCTTACATCTACATGGTAGATAATGTTTTTTCTATTTTATAAAAATGTTTTTGTCAGAGGTAAATCTATAACAATAACATTTTAAACAATATTTCAAGTGTAATTTATGAGATTTGTTGTATTTTGAATCCAATTTTTCTTTGTAAAATGCAAAAAAATTATCAATTAAAAGTTAAGGATTCATTAGTTTAAATATACATTGAACCAAAAACTATCATAACATCTTAGCTGATAATTCAGTATACTTTATTTTTGATAAAACCCCATGTTTCGGTAGTGATAGTAATGCTTTGCTAATGACCACATCACATTACAGAATTTTAACTTACATACTAAAACATACTAAAATACAAAATGTCCTAAAATTGTGTTAATTCCCTTAAATATGAGTATTATGTTTTCCCTTTTGTCACTACCATTTTTGGTAGTGGCAATTTTTTGGGATAACATACACTGTTTCAGTAGTGAAATGAAAATATCATAAATATATATTTTTTACTTCACTTTTAAAAGAAACAAAAAGATACTTTTTAAAAACAAAAATATTTCAGTCTAATTTTCTTTGGGACAGCCACCTCCCAACTGAAAGTACCCAATAAATGATGATTTTAAATATATTAAGCTTACTAATATTTGAAATATTATTGTGGGTTTCAAAAGATAATAGAAAGATCTTAGTAAACAGCTAAGATCTGAAATGCTTAAATGCTTTTAAATGTGTTGTGTGGACAGTAGTTTGCACCAATTCTGTAGAATAACCCATATGCTAAAATAGACATAAATGTACTTACACAAAGAAAAAACGTGTGCAGACATGATCTGTATTTGGAACCACCCAGATGTCCCCATGCTTGTGCAGGTCTGGAGATGTAATAACTGTAATATACATTAAAAAAAAAAGATTATTAACATGATAAAGATTACAGATGATAATGTAAATCTGTGGTAAATGTGTACCTTCACATAAGGCTATGCATTTCAGGTTGCGGCTCTGCAGAAACTGTGGGTTCTGGCCTTTCTTCTGTGACTGAAAGCAACAACAGAAAAATGTGGATCATGTCCTACAGGTTTCAGGATGCCTAGCATTTTTCATAAAGTCCTTGCCACAGTCAAATGATAACTGTGTCAGTTGATAAAAAAAAAGTAGTACTAAAAAAAAAAAAGTACTAAATACCTGCAAATGAACGCTGGACTTGTTGGCAGCAGTTTCATCTTTTGAAGCAACTTTCTGCTGTTTTTTGTTCATCCCTTTAGGGGAAACAAACCACAGTTACACTATAACACATTTTTACATTGTATTATGCGTATATTCATATAGAAAGTACAGGAAACGTTAGTATCAGGAAAGAAGTTTTTGTTCAGAAAGATTTTAAGACCTGAGTAGCCAAAGGATATGCTTGATAATGGACTGAGATAGATTCCACTCCCATAGATAGCGCCATGGAGCTGCAAACCAAACAATAATTCAGTATGGCATTGAGTTAAATCATTACAAACTGTTTTACTTCTCAAAAGGTGAAACATATCTGCTTAAATACCCAGTAACCTCATACTGTACACACATTTAAGTTCCATATTTTGTTCCTTAGAAACACCGAGTAAATAAACCTCAAGTTCCTCCTTACATAAATTTAGAGATATGGTGTAAAAAGGTCAACAGTGTGAGGTTTCCATAATGCATTATGCATATATATATAGACACTATTACATCTTACTACATCTATTTCCACTTTAAAAACATCAGCTTCATCCACACTTCATCCCAGCTTAATTGCATTAAAACATCCTTCCCCTCAACCCTTTTTTATCATCGGTCTCTTTAAAGAATCAGCCACTGTGGGTAACGCATCTGCATCATAATTAGAGGAAAGTACCTGAAGCCTTGTGTTTGATGCCACGACCAAACCATTCCTCAAAATGGAGTGCCAGTTTTCTATGTGTGATCCACTGAAAGGGAGAGGGAGAAAGAACCAGTCAGTTTCTTTTTAAAACTGGAAAATCAACAGCCAGTGTTCTCAAATCAGCAAGAGACTTCACACCTGTGCAGCTGTGGCTTTAATTAGATTTGTGCAAAAGACAGATTTGAATTCTCTGACTTCTTCAAGATGCAGTTTGCTGCACAGTTGAATAACAACTAAACTAGTCAAAGGATTAGTTCACTCCCAGAATAAACATTCTTGATCATTTACTCACCCCCATGTCATCCAAGTCTTTCTTCAGTCGAAAAGAAATTACGTTTTTTGAGGAAAACATTCTGGGGTATATCTTTATATAGTAGACTTCAATGGGAGCCAACAGGTTGAAGGTCCAAATTGCAGTTTTAATGCAGCTTCAAAGGGCTCTACATAATCCCAGCCAAGCTCGTCTTATACTAGCTCGTAGGGCTGTGCAATTAATTGAAATTCTGTTCTGATTTCTGCTTCAAACGATTATGAAAATGCAGTAATCGAGATGAAACGATTATTGCACCCCATTTAATTAAATTCAATTTCTGTAGAATTGTTAGACTACTTATTTTTATTTTATTCTTTTTTTAAAAAAGCACTGTTTTTTATTTGTATCTTTCTTTCTGCTGTATTACTATCTTTAAATAAACCACTAATATAAAGTTTTGGACCCTGTCGTAATTGTGTTAAATAATCGTGATTACAATATTGAGCAAAATAATGGTGGCTATGATTTTTGACAAAATTGAGCAGCCCTACTAGCTCAACATCACTCATTATGTAAATTACTTAAAGAATGGCGTTTTCTTTATGCTTTACCTGATATTTTCCATCAGGACTTAAATTAAGTAATGAAGACTTAGAAGTTTAGGAAACTGAATTTAAGACTTAAGGATCCGCGGACACCCTGGTAATCACGTTGGAAAGGTCACCTGTTTTGTAGACGGAACTCTAAACCAGTGTTTGATGCAAACGTGCAAAGAAAGTCAAACGCCCTTTACAAAAAAGGTAAAAATTTCGCCCTAGTCTGCCTTTTTTAAACTGGAGTACACAGTCCAAGAACTATCAAGACGTAACCTTTCCAACGTGATTCTGTAATGCGTGAAGTCGTGGACGTGCATCACAGAGCTAGTGCAAGATGAGCATTTGTGGTTAAAAAGTAAATACATTTTTATTTTATTTTTAGAAATGACAGAGCGTTTCACTATATAAAGCCACTTTTCCACTATCGGGCCGAACAGTTCTTAGAATGGTCGGGTACGGTTCCAGTTGGTTAGACAACCGCGCTGAGCCGGGCTGGTAAAATGCGTGTGCATGACGTCGCCACTCTGTTGCCTGGCTACCAGTTTCTCTATGCCTAAGCGGAAGCGCAATAAACAGATACGGTAAATAAAAATAAAAATGGCTGAGGCACTTTGGTCTGTGGATGAAACATTTGCTCTAATATTGATATTTGGGCAGAAAGAAAAATTCAGCTGGAGGGTGCAAAGAGAAACGAAAAAGTTTTTAAAATTATAGCGCAGTGTCTTGCAGAGAAGGGCATTAAGAAAAGTTCAAAACAGTGCCGGGAAAAAATGAAAAAACGCAAACATACATATCGCGTCCAAAAGGACAATAACAGTAGAAGCGGGGCTGCCTACTCTTGTGTTACTAAGGCAACGACTGACGCATTTGTATTTACATTCCAAAGAGTTCCATTATCTGCACCACAGTGGAAAATCAAACCGTATCCGTGCTGACTGGCCCAGATCAGCACGGAACAGAACGGTTACGCATTGAGAACGGTTCGGCCCGATAGTGGAAAAGCGGCTTTAGGGGCCATTCACATGTAGCGTCTTTTGCGCGCTTAAGTTCGTTATTTAAAATGTAGACGTGCGGCTTGCGCGCGCATAATGGAAGCAATGCGGTCGCGACGCGCACGCGGTGCGACACGCTCGTTTTTTCCAGGTGCGTCTGCACCGCATCGAGATAAAAACATCTCAAATTTTTCAGAATGCCCCAAACGCACCGCAGGTCATGTGACATGAACCAACCAATCAGCTTCCTCACGTTTTTCCGTTACATTGAAACCTCAGCAGAAACATGGAGGAGCAGCTCATCATTGTGGTCCAGGGATTTCCTGAACTTTATGATTTGTCAAGCCCCCATTATTTTGACGCTAATAGAAGAAACAATGCATGGAGACGCATAGGCTTGGAGCTAGAGCGCAGCTGATGGTTGCTTAGAAACGGCAGATGCTTCCGGAGCGCAAGCGCCCGAGCGCTTTGTTGATAAGGAAGAAAGCGGCGCGCCGAGCGTTTTCCACACGTTTTTAGGCGCGACATGTGAACGGCCCCTAATACTCCTCCTATTCCTCGGCTGAGATCGTGTAGAGCTCTTTGAAGCTGCATTGAAACTGCAATTTAGACCTTTAACCCGTTTATCCCCATTGAAGTCCACTATATGGAGAAAATTTCTGGAATGTTTTCCTTAAAAACCTTAATTTCTTTTCGACTGAAGAAAGAAAGATATTAACATTTTCGATGACATCGATGACATAGGGGTGAGTAAATTATCAGGAATTTTTTTTTATTCTGGAAGTGAACTAATCCTTTAAGATAGGTGGAACTGATTTCCCCTTTTATTGTGACAATGCAATGCACTTCCAAATTTAGAATATTTATTATTAGGGACATAATCACAATGCCATGAAGCATATAAAGCAAGAAATGATTGCTTTTCTGATATGTCTTGCAGTGCAAACCAGGCTTGCGGCATCTACACCATTTGTTCAGCACACCCACAGACCATTCACAGACTGCCTGATTCACACTGCACACAAAACTGCCAAGAGCTTCCCAAAAATGGCAAGCTCCAGCCGGACAGATATTGTAATATACTTTGGGACCAGATAAAACACATTTTCCTTAAGCCTTGTAGTAACCTAATCATGAATGTATGAATTCGTAATAATGCGTGTCAGATTTGACTCGAGGAAAAAAGACGTGCAGTTTCTCAGGTAAATGCTTAAAAAGAAACTCACTGGAAAGCAAAGGTACTCCCAAAGAGGCCTTTGGCAGCTCTAAAGTTGGATTCTTTGGCTGGCGGACTGCTGAGCAGGAGGAACTGATGGGGTGTGTGCATGAACTTCAGTTGCTATTGTGAGAGAAACAAGATGTGAGAGCATACACTTGAGATGTGAAGCCATAATCATTTTCTCTGCTTGGGACTGAGACATTGAAAATTTCCTGTGAATTTAAAACTGTTTCAGGAATACAGAACTGAAAGATGGTTTCTAAAGGCGTCATGCTTCTCTCTTAGGTAATGCCAGTCTGCCAATCTAGATCTCAGAAATGTTTACAATCTTGTGCCATTTGACAGTAGAAATATATTCAGGCAAATCACTGCAAATGCTTAATAAGCTGGATACATGACTTACTCTAGTAACAGGAAGCTTCACTATGTGTGATCTGTTACTGGAAATCACCCTGTAAAGAAATGGATTTATAGGTCATGTCATGTTCCCCATTAGGTTTAAAACCCTCCACTGTGGGACTGTAGATGTATTTAGTCATGATCACATGATCATACTGACTGTCTAAGGTGCTACAAAGATGGATGTACACACTCTCCATGACTATGCAATCAGAGCTGTTACGAGAGCTGACCGTCACATTTACACATCATTAAAATGCAGGAGCGGAGTAGATAATGACTGAAGTGTCATTCTGTCATACCACTGCAGCAACGGGTGAGCCAGAGGATCGTGCTTGTCCATTTGTTTCTTTATTTCCAGGTACGGAGCCTGTGTAGAAGAAATGTCAACGGTCAACATTGTATTACATTCTGGAAAGGTTTATACATTAGGTATCAAAGCACTAAATGCATGATATTAGAAGGTTGCCAATTTAATAGGCTTACTAAAATTTATTTCATAATTTTACATACAGTTGAAGTCGAAAGTACACATACACCTTGCAGTATCTGCAAATTTCTAATTATTTTACTAAAATAAGATGGATCATACTAAATGCATGTTATTTTTTATTTAGTACTGACCTGTATAAGATATTTCACATAAAAGACGTTTACATGCACAAGAGAAAATAATAGTTGAATTCATAAAAATTACCCTGTTCAAAAGTTTACATACACTTGATTCTTAATACTGTTTTGTTACCTAAATGATCCACGTCTGTTTTTTTATTATTTAGTGATAGTTGTTCATGAGTCCCTTGTTTGTCCTGAACAGTTAAACTGCCTGATGTTCTTCAGAAAAATCCTTTGGGGCCCCACAAATTCTTTGGTTTTTCTGCATTTTTTGTGTATTTGAACCCTTTCCAACAATGACTGTATGATTTTGAGATCCATCTTTTCACACTGAGGACAACTGAGCGACTCATATGCAACTGTTACAGAAGGTTCAAATGCTCACTGATTCTTCAGAAAACAAACAAACAATGCATTAAGAGCCAGGGTAAATTCTACTTATTTTGTCTTCTAGGAAACACAAAATCTTCTGTAGCTTCTGAGGGGCAGTACTAAATGAAACAAATATGATATTTAAGCAATTTAAAAAATGTACACAACTTTATTTGGTTCAAAAGTTTACAACCTGGCTTTAAATGCATTGCGTTTCCTTCTGAAGCATCAGTGAGTGTTTGAATCTTCTGTAATAGTTGCATATGAGTCCCTCCGTTGTCCTCAGTGTGAAAAGATGCATCTCAAAATCATACAGTCATGGTTGGAAAGGGTTCAAATCTAAGATATAAATACGTAGATGCCTCATTAGCGACTGTTTTTATGGGCCACTATATGCAAGCCCTCCGCCATATTGTAATGGTCAACTTGACATCAGCCACCATAGTAATGTAATAGTATGCTAATTCAAAATGCCACAATCCTGCACAGCTGTTGGTCTGCCAGTGGGGTATCTATACATATTTATGGTTCAAATACACAAAAATGCTGAAGGATTTTTCTGAGGAACAGCAGGCATTTTAACTGTTCAGGACAAACAAGGGACTCATGAACAACTATCACTAAACAAAAAGCAGCTGTGTATCATTCAGGTAACAACACAGTATTAAGAATCAAGTGTATGTAAACTTTTGAACAGGGTCATTTTTATAAATTATTTTCTCATGTGGACTATATGTAAACCTTTTTATGTGAAATATCTTATTCAGGTCAGTACTAAATAAAAAATAAGCATTTTGTATGATCCTTATTTTGGTAAACTTTTGACTTCAACTGTATTTTTCATATACAATTATACATAATACGTTAATTCTTTAAAAAACACTATTTTAATTGCCTAAAGATTTTAAAAACAATATAACAACCACAGCAAAAACATGCTCTAAATTCTACTTGATACCTGGGTCATTTCTCTGATAGATGCGATACTGTCAAGTGCTCTCATCACTCGGTCATAGTCCTTTTTCTGAAGAAGAACTCAAACAATCAATGTAATGTTCCTTTTCTTAATAGCAGGATTATAAATACAGGTTAAGCTAAAGCTAAATGCTCTTAGTGTTTTAAGTACCCTGGGGTTGAAGGCAAGTGCTTGTGAGTCATTGGGATCCACCACAGAGGGATATGGCTCAAAAATGACAACTTTCCTCGGAGACTCCAGTGCAGATCGGCACATGGAGACCAGTAGGTCGACTACCTGTAGTCATAAACAGAAACTGTTAGAAACATGGTATCTTCTGTGCAGTCTGACTATATGAGTGCTTACAGTCGCGTATGTCTATTTTGTTTGTTTGTGTACCTGAGCACCAGTGGCAATCTCATCAGCAGCCTCATTCATGACCCCTAACGTTTGGAAGGCGAATACACATAACTCTCTCTCGCATACTGTGGGCTGCACGACACACATAAACAAGATCATTAGAAGTGAAATGGTATTGTTAATCCAGAATTAATCTGATCACATAATATAATTTGTCTCACTTTTATGTTTTTGATTAAATACTATGCATAAGTATTTTTTAAAGAATAATATAGATAATAACAAGTAAATATTTTCTGAAATTTTGTCAATAACAATAATTAAACAATATTTTGTCGTGGACAGCTGACTTCTAAAGCTTTTGATATTCTTCATATTCAATGCATCTGAAGTGACTGTTTAATGCAGGACATAAATGCAGTTAACCTGCAGTTACAAATGCATCAATAATGTTTTGATGTTTAAAAAAAGTTGAATATTCATATTCAAAGTCTTACGTGGGTATTTTTGCCCCCTTATCTTGAATTTTGGGGGAATTCTAAATGTATTTTAATAGACAAATCACCCAGTGAAATCATAACCTAAATCTCATAGTGTGTGCGATAGAAAAGTCATACGGGGGCATTTTTGCCCCTTAGCTTGAATTTTGGGGGAATTCTAAATGTATTTTAATAAACAAATCACCCAGTAAAAGTGTAACTTACATGCCATAGTGTATGTGATACAAATATCACACAAGGGCATTTTTGCCTCCTTAGCTTGAATTTTGGGGGAATTCTAAATGTATTTTAATAGACAAATCACCCTGTCAAAGTGTAATCTTCATCTCATAGTGTATGCGTGCGGTATTTGGCTGTGTTTTTGTTTGGTTTTGTTATACTTGATGTCAAAAGATAATATAGATGATCAGTAGCCTGCACACCCCCAAATAAAAAAAAAGGTGTTTTAACATGAAAACATAGGGTATGACCTTATTTTTTAAAAATGTTGTCATTAATCTCTTTAATTAGCAATACATGTTTACATTTACACTAAATAAGCTTAAGTTTGGAGTTCAAAAAATTTGTATTCAGCAAGAGCGTATTCAGTTGATCAAAATTGACAGTAAAGACAAATATTTTTGTTACAAATACTTGTTACAAAATATTTCTTTTTCAAATAAATGTTTTTTACTATGTTTTTTTAATCAAACAATGTTCTTTTGAAGACTTTAGAACATTTTGCTGACCCATATTTTTGAATGGTAGTGTACTGTATACTTTAAAATACACGAGATCACAATTCATTCACAAGTATTCACACCATTTACCAATCCAAGCAAACAGACTCACTCTGAGCATTGGTCCATTTTGGAACACATGAGGTTCATCGCAGACCACACAGAACTCATTCAGCACAGGGATACGCTGCTCTGCATACTCCATAGTCTGAAATTACACATCAAACCAACACAGAGCATTCATTTAGTAACATTTCCCCCCTCTATAATATTAATACTACATCAGCAGCTGCCAGAGAAGCTCCACCAAAACCCAAATACAAATTTTTAAAAGGACATTTTTGAATTGAAATTACTTGATGGTGAGTAAACAACGCTATGATGTTTGTTAAAATGTTTCTTGCACATTCAGTTTTGGTCACAAGAATACTAATGACTGGAGAATGTCAACTACTGCAACCAGTCACATGCCCTCCAGCAAAGTTTGCTTCAGGAAAAGGTTTTGCATGTATTTGCAAGTTAAAGAGTTGTATTAATCAGACCCCAAATACTGTTTGATTAATGAATTACGGCAAAGGGGAAGTGTGGATTTTTTTTTTTACCTGAACAAGGAAGCCTCTGTCTCTGACTGGAATGGATTTGGCTCCGTTGTTTGGCTGCTTGAGAAAACAAAACATATGTTTGAAGTTTCTAAATTCCAAACCAAATTCACAAACCAAATACACAAAGTTGTTTTCAGACCAATGCCTCAGACCAAAAATTACACAAATGTTTCAACTACTGATTTTACACTATATTACCAAAATTATTCGCTCACCTGCGTTGACTCGCATATGAACTTAAGTTACATCCCATTCCTAATCCAAAGGGTTCAATATAGTGTCGGTCCACCCTTTGCAGATATAACAGCTTCAACTCTTCTGGGAAGGCTGTCCACAAGGTTTAGGAGTGCGTTCATGGGATTTTTTGACCATTCTTCCAAAAGCACATTTGTGGGGTCACACACTGATGTTGGACGAGAAGGCCTGGCTCTCAGTCTCCGCTCTAATTCATCCCAAAGGTGTTCTATCAGGTTGAGGTCAGGACTCTGTGCAGGCCAGTCAAGTTCATCCACACCAGACTCTGTCATCCATGTCTTTATGGACCTTGCTTTGTGCACTGGTGCACAGTCATGTAAGAAGAGGAAGGGGCCAGCTCCAAACTGTTCCCACAAAGTTGGGAGCATGGAATTGTCCATAATGTCTTGGTATGCTGAAGCATTCAGAGTTCCTTTCACTGGAACTAAGGGGCCAAGCCCAGCTCCTGAAAAACAACCCCACACCATAATCCCCCCTCCACCAAACTTTACACTTGGCACAATGCAGTCAGACAAGTACCGTTCTCCTGGCAACTGCCAAACCCAGACTCGTCCATCAGATTGCCAGATGAAGAAGCGCGATTCGTCACTCCAGAGAACGTGTCTCCACTGCTCTAGAGTCCAGTGGTGGCGTGCTTTACACCATTGCATCCGACGCTTTGCACTGCACTTGGTGATGTATGGCTTGGATGCAGCTGCTCGGCCATAGGAACCCATTCCATTAAGCTCTCTGCGCACTGTTCTTGAACTAATCTGAAGTCCACATGAAGTTTGGAGGTCTGTGGCGATTGACTCTGCAGAAAGTTGGCGACCTCCTCGCACTATGTGCCTCAGCATCCGCTGACCCCGCTCTGTCAGTTTACGTGGCCTACCACTTCGTGACTAAGTGGTGTTGTTCCCAAATGCTTCCACGTTTTTATAATACAGCTGACAGTTGACTGTGGAATATTTAGGAGCGAGGAAATTTCACGACTGGACTTGCTGCACAGGTGGCATCCTATCACAGTTCCAGGCTGGAATTCACTGAGCTCCTGAGAGCGACCCATTCTTTCACAAATGTTTGTAAAAACAGTCTGCATGCCTAGGTGCTTGATTTTATACACCTGTGGCCATGGAAGTGATTGGAACACCAGATTCTGATTATTCGGATGGGTGAGCGAATACTTTTGGCATTATAGTGTATTTCTTTGAAAGTACATTTAATAAATCACCCCGACCTCAACCTGTTAAATTCTCTCATCTCTGCCTGGTCGGAGCAATTAACTGTGAAATTGTTCACTGTTGTTTTTACAGTAAACAAATGGTGTTAAATAATGCTTTCATATCCAAAACATTCAATCAGGTGTCACCGGCCAAAGCCGAACCAAACAGTCAAACTACCAATCAATCAAATCCTAATTTATTATGTAATCTCAATTAAGCATTTTCAAACAGCACTCTGGAAAACATCGTTACCTGAGGTGTGGAAGAGAGTGATGGGGCCAGGATGCCGATTAGCCCTGAGGTAAGGGAGAGGCGTCTGCTCTCAGTGACAGGCTCTTTAAAGATGTCGTTTTTGCCCATCTTGGTGCTGCTGGAGTAGGACCTGCTTAGCAGACGGTGGTGGTGCTTCAGGCCATCCAGCTCTTCAGTCCGCGCGCTGCCTGAGCAGGAGCGGCCCAAGAGCCGGTGGGGCTTCAAAGCACCGCCATCGCTACTGCCAGCAGCATGTTCGCAGCGAGGCTCTGCCGCGCTCGGCCGCGGCGACAGTTTATGAGGCCGCAGCGGCGGGCAGTCCTCCGGTTTAACAGCAGTCGAACAGGGCCTCGGCAGAAGCCGGTGAGGCTGCTTGAGGGGCTGATGTTGCTCCATCCGCGGGTCGCTGGAGAGGGAGGGGCCCAGAAGCTTGTGCGACTTGCCGACGCAGCCGTCCATTTCTGCCTTCACCGTGCTTGAGCATGTTCGCCTTAACAGACGGTGGGATTTTGACACGCCATCCTGCTCAGGTTTGAGCTTCTTTTTGCTCTTCACGCAGCCAGGAGGAGGGTAGCTGGGGGATCTGAGTTTGCACAAGCACAGCACATTAATCAAACAATGTGAATTAAGGAACACAGAAAAATGTTGTGCAATTACACTTGTGCAAATCCTGCACATTTCAGAATGCTTCATTGGCTGATTCACACCATTTCATTTTTCATGTTGAGGTCTGCATAGTTCGCAGTGGGAATGTGCATTTCTTGCGCTAATGAATTACAGACGGTCGGGTCGGAGTTAATGAGATACAAAGCATTAAGCATTGTTGACAAATTGCTTTACTGTTTTTCTGCATCAAGAATTACATTAGGGATCATTTTATTATTCATTAAAAAAAAAAAAAAAATACACACACAGGTGAGACATTGAGGTAAGATTTCCTCTTTATGATTTTAAAACGCCAAACCCATGCCTACATTCTTAAAGTCAATTTCACCAAAACTACAGTCCAGTCTTCCGCCATCTTGGAGTCTTTCTAATTCAGTGAAACATGATTTGTGTCAACTGTTTCAACAGCTTGATAACCAACCATTGACTCATCATGGGGTAATTCATTATAATATATCAGCTCTTCTGTCTCAGACTCTCCAGCTGGTCTAATAAACTCGGAGACCATGAACCGGCACACTTGTTAGCATAAAAGTTAATGCTGGTCCTGAAGAAGTTTAGCCTATTGACATCAAATGTGAAATGTATAGAAAAATACAAAATCACCAAATTTACTTATATATGCTGTTTAGCAAACAAATTTACTCCAGTACAACAGAGGGCAAAAAAAAACATATTTTTCTATTGACGATTATTCAAAAGAAGCCTTATACAGTTTACATACCCCTTGCAGAATATGCAAATATGTTAATAATTGTTTCAAAATAAAAGGGATCATGGATCACAAAATAAAAGAAAAATGTACACATCATCCTGTTCAAAAGTTTACATGCGGATCCAGGAAACAAGACAGTTTTAAGATTTAAGGGTATGTAAACTTTTAAACAGGGTAATTTTTATAAATTCAGTTATTATTTTGTCTTGTAGAGTATATATAAACATCTGTTATGTGAAATTGCTTGTTCAGGACAGTACTAAGTAAAAAAATAGCATGCAGTTTTCATGATCCCTTTTATTTTGATAAAATGATTAACATATTTGCATATTCTGCAAGGTGTATGTAAACATTTGAACAATTGGATTACAATTGCTTTTTTATTTTTATTTAAATTTTTTCACATTTTTCTAATATTTCATAATTATACAAACCCAGTCAAACAGATGAACCACGGAAGAGCACACAAACAATTTTAAGAGTAAGGTTAAGACTGGTTAAAACTTATTCAGAGAATCATGATTCAGTGTTTGCAAAAAATGTAACAAAAACAATTTCTGTAATGGCAAAGTAATGGCACGTACAAAGCAGTAAAAGCAATAAGTAAAAACGGAAAAGAGTTTTTAACCGTTTAATGTGTGAGGCTAACGGGGTTATTTCACCCAAAATTAAAATTCTGTACTTATCCTCATGTAGTTCCAAACCCCCAAGACCTTTATTTAACTTTAGAACACAAATTAAGCTATTTTAATGAAATCTGAGAGCTTTCTGACCATGCATAGACAACAACACAACTACCACGTTCAAGGCCCAGAAAGGTATTAAGGACATTGTTAAAATAGTCAACGTGACATCAGTGGTTTAACCTTAAAGGGATAGTTCACCCAAAAATGAAAATTTGATGTTTATCTGCTTACCCCCAGGGCATCCAAGATGTAGGTGACTTTGTTTCTTCAGCAGAACACAAACAAAGATTTTTAACGAAAACCGGTGCAGTCTGCCAGCCATATAATGGCAGTGGATGGGCACCAGACATTTAAAAGTTAAAAAAACATGCACAGACAAATCCAAATTACACCCTGCGTCTCGTGACGATACATTAATGTCCTAAGACACGAAACGATCGTTTTTTGCGAGAAACTGAACAGTATTTATATCATTTTTACACAGCAACATCCAACCATCATGAGCACGAGCTTTTCATCCGGCTCATTACATGTGTACGCGCTCTGGCGTAGTATACGCAAACGCCGTAAAGGTAAAACGGTGAAAAGTCCTGGATGAGTTTGCGCAAGCAAACGTAATCTTTTAGCTTTGAATCGGTTTGAACAATCAGGATAAGCGCAAGTAATTACCATTTTGAATAGCCGCTATACCCACAATCTCTGTGCACTGGGGAAACAAAGAGCGTCGTATACACGCGACAGATCGCTTCCGGCGTTTGCGTATATTAGGCCAGAGCGCGTAGACAGGTAACGAGCTGGATGAAAAGCTCGTGCTCATGACAAATGGACGTGGCTGTGTATCAAAGGTAAAAAATGCTATAAATACTTTTCAGTTTTTCGCAAAAACCGATCGTTTCGTGTCTTAGGACATTAATGTATCGTCACGAGACGCAGGGTGTAATTTGGATTTGTCTGTGCATGTTTTTTTTTTTACTTTTAAAGGTCTGGTGCCCATCCACTGCCATCATTTGGCTCACAGACTGCACCGGTTTTCATTAAAAATCTTCGTTTGTGTTCTGCTGAAGAAACAAAGTCACCTTCATCTTGGATGCCCTGGGGGTAAGCAGATAAACATCAAATTTTCATTTTTGGGTGAACTATCTCTTTAATTTTATGAAGCTACGAGAATACTCTTTATGCGCAAAAAACACAAATAACTTTATTCAACAATTTATTTTCCGCATGTGTGGTACTCTCGTGAATGCGCATCAGAGACTGACATTGTTGAATAAGTAGTCGCATGGACTATTTTAACAATGTCCTTACTACATTTCTGAGCCTTGAACATGTCTGTTGCGTTGCTGTCTATGCAGGGTCAAAAAGCTCTCAGATTTTATGAAAAATATCTTAATTTGTGCTCTGAAGATGAATGAAGGTCTTATGGGTTTCGAACAACATGTAGGAGAGTAATTAATTACAGAATTTTCATTTTTGGGTGAAATATTCCTTTAATTAAATATGTTAACATTCACCAGAAGCAACCAATTTTCTTGGTGAACATTTCTTTGTTCCTGAGTTTAAAAGCACTACAATAGGGGATATAAAACTCAGGACTAGGTTGGCCTGTATCTGGTACGCTGTGTAGTATTTCTTACCTGCGTAGAGTTGAAAAAATGTGCAGGGGTGACTTCACCTTCTTCTCGTTTTGCTTTTTGCTGTGTGGGCTGATGAGTTTATCTTTGCTCTGACACTTCCACTGCTGTGTGACAAAGGTTTGCATTATCCTGCCGAGAGACAACACACTCATGAAGTTCAATGACACTATATAACCCCTATGTAACACCAGAAAACATTTTCTAGTAGTTTCTTACTTTTTCAACTGATGTCCAAGTCCAAATCTGTCTTTTGAAGACACTTGAAACACATCAACAGTGGGAACTGGAAACAGGACATGACATTCTCCATGAGGAAGGTATTGCAAAACATAGTATCACATAATGTAACCGTTTGCAACTGACGTCTGATTTAGCCATCAAAGCGTATCAGAGGATTTTAAAACACTGGAACAGAAGGTCACTCTGAAATGAGCCACTTATGATGAGCAATATCTTGGCAAGAGAACAAGAGCAGGCATTACAGCCATGTCCAAGCAACCTTCTCTCTTTCTCCTGCAATCTGAACTGAAGTGGCTATGTTCTTGAAGCAAGTAATTCTGAACAAATCTACAATCAACAGAGAGAGCTCAGCGCAAGGACACTCAGACAACTCTCACTGACAAGAACAAGTCACATTGTATTTATACGAAAGGAACAGAAAAAAACATTAAAAAGGCATGTTGGCCAAACTAGTCTAATGTTGCTGACGAACATTATTTGAGTTTGTTTTGATTTTATATGTTCAACAAAGTTCAATCAAAATCTATGTACCCCTGGTTGTAAATCAGGAAATAGCTCTTAGTCAGAGTAGCGCCATATTCCGGTTTTGACAGGAATGAAAATGAAGCTGTGAGGGATAGAATTGCAATGCATTCTATGGACTCAAAATCTTTCTAAAAGACTCCATAAAACTGTTTTGAAAGATGTCATGTGAGTTGTCAAAATTACATTTAGGATCGTTATACAGTGTGTGCCAATGTTAAGACTGTAAATCTATACCACACAGCCTCGATTTCATTCATGTTAAAGGGACAGTTCACCCAAAAATTCAGTCATTTAGTCATTAATTACTCACCCACTCAATTTTTAACCCGTAAGATCTTCGTTCATCTTCAGAACAGAAATGATTTTTTTTTTTAAGTTATATTTTTTGGGCTTTTATGCCTTTAATGGACAGGACAGTAGAGAGATGACAGGAAATCAATGGGCAGAGAGAGGGGAGCAGGACTGGCAAAGGACCTTGAGGCGGGAATCGAACTTGGGTCGCCGTGAGCACAGTTGTGCTATATGTTGGCACACTAACCACAAGCCTATCGGCACCGACAGAAACTAAGATTTTTTTTTTGATGAAATCCAAGAGCTTTCTGACCCTGCTTAGACAGCAATGCGTCTTCCACATTTAAGGTCTAGTAAGGTAGTAAGGCATCGATAAAATAGTCCATGTGACATCAGTGGTTCAACCATAATTTTATGAAATTACAAGTGCACAAAGAAAACAAAAACAACAACGTTATTCAACAATTTCTTTTCTGCTGTGTCAGTCTTCGACGTGCTTTCATGAGAGTACCACGACACATGCATGTGATGTTGCTAACACAGGAGCTGGCGTTCTGACGTAGAACCTGGATGCGATGCATTTTGTGTACAGGCAGAGGTCTTTGTAAACATGTTTGAAGATTTCGGCAGAGAGGATGACTTACAGTACAAATTTTTGCCTAGCCATACTTATTTGAACCAGAATATACAGATGAACTAAGAGAGATTACCATACACAAACGTCATGATGCTCTCGATGAGCGTGTGGCAAAGACTGACACAAAAGAGAAGAAATTGTTGAATAAAGTTGTTAATTTTGCTTTCTTCGCACAAAAACTATTCTTGTAGCTTCATAAAATTATGGTTGAACCATTGATGTCACATAGACTATTTTAACAATGACCTTACTAACTTTCTGGACCTTGAACGTGTCAGTTGCATTGCTGTCTATGCAGGGTCAGAAAGCTCTTCGATTTCATCAAAAATATCTTAATTTGTGTTCCCCGAAGATGAATAAAGCGTTTGGAACGTTTTTGAAATTTCATTTTTGGGTGAATAATCCCTTTAAATTCAATATGGCATCCAACCTGACTTTTAAGAAGATTAGTATTCTATTACAGAAAGTTTGTTTTTGTGTGTGTGTGTGTGTGTGTGTGTGTGTGTGTACCTGGTATTCATCACGTTGTGGGGACCAAATGTCACAAGGATAGGAATATCAGTAGATTTTGACCTTGTGGGGACACTTCTCAGGTCCCCATGAGGAAACAGGCTTATAAATCATGCACAATGAGTTTTTTTGAGGAAGTAAAAGTGTGCACAATCTCCTGTGAGGGCTAGGTTTAGGTGTAGGGTAGGTGTAGGGCGATAGAAAGTACGGTTTGTACAGTATAAAAACCATTACGCCTATGGAATGTCCCCATAAAACATGTAAACCCAACATGTGTGTGTGTGTGTGTGTGAGAAAGAGAGAACGAGAGAGAGAACTAACCTGGTCCATTCAGATATTGTGTGAGGGAGCAGTGAAGCCGCACAATAACAGGTTCACTCCGGATCACATCCCAGGCAAGTGCAATCTCCTCCTATGAACAAAAACATTTCAGTTTCACACAATATAACTCACACACCAAAAATAAGCATAATAATTAAAATTAGTCACCATCATTGATCTTTAATGAAACACTGAATAATAGCACTTACATCTAGGAAGGAGACATCAATGTGTAGGTCGATGTCCACATCATCAATTGCACCATATTCCCTGTATTTTGAGGGAAAAAATAGATACAATTCCAGACTTGATGATTATGACATCCATCTTCGACAAAATAAATCCTGCTACTGTGATTATTCTTTATTCACAGCAGCTTTTAACAGGCATACTCATTAAGACTAGAAAATTACTAGAATATATTGTTCAGAATGTGTTGTTGACAGTCAAGCACAAAGCTTTTAGGATTCGAAGGGAATTCACAACAAATTTAGACATGATGAAGCAGCTCTCTTTGTTTATACAGCCGGCTTACAAAGCATTCTGCTTAAAAGTTGACGAAAATAAAAGACAGAAAAATAAGACAGGACTGGTTTTTATCCATCAGCAAATAACTGAGTGAAAGGAGACAGAATGCAAATTTGCTAACAAAATATCAATATTTGGCTATTGGTTACCATAACCATACCAGCCTGAGTGGCCCTGATGACGTAAGGAAAGTATGTTAACCTTAATCAGAAAGATTCCAGAATAAATCAATCTGGTTTAATAATTTATTTCTTGATGTTGCAGAGGTACAGCTTGATGCTCCAGCTCTGTTGCTGTGCTTCACTCAAAGCATTTATTTCTCATAAAACCATTGTGATGAGTTTGTTGCGTTGCTCTGGGCTAACTGTTACCATGGTTACACCTCACTCCCAAATGCAGCCGCTGTGTCTCAAAAGCAGAAGGTTTAAGAAAATAATAATCCCCTTTGATCTGTCAAGGGGAAACAGCTTACACACAGCCGATAAACACACACTCATGTTCAGACACATGTAAAGACACAAAATTACATATTTACTAAGGTAAAAGAAATTCGGAGCAACTTCAAGGAATCATTTAAGATGTGTTATGCTGTTTACCAAACATGTACAGCAGTTTTGCTTTTTCATTAAAATCTAGTTCAATGAATAGGTAAAAGCCAACGAACTGAAGTATTTCGTTGGAAACATCCTGGAATTACTAAAGGGGGCCTCAGTGAACCCACTCATAGAGACTGCGGCAAAAGCGGCCCAGGTCATTTTTCAAGCAGAGCGCTGAATAAATACTCAAAATAGTTTTCCATCCATGACTCAGGGCAAATGCATCACACAGATCACACACTAGACAGAATATAAAACGCACTTCTGCTGCTATGAATAGAGTCTTTTATGCTGTTCTTTCATTTGACTGTCTGCTGTTATCGAAAGCAGCTTGACAAGATAAACTTTCAAGGACGAAGCTTTTAATAGCTGTCGTCACATGAAACACGATTCAGATTGCCAGATTAAGCACAAACAAGAGAATGCACATTTTTGCTGTTGTCCACAGCATACTTAAAAGCAGCAGTTTCAAATTTGTTACTTCTTGCCATAAATTTGCTCCAACACTGATTGCAGAACAGATTAGCTAAAAGAAAGCCTCTCCGTCAGGATAAAAAAACACAGCAATCATTACACCATTACAGGCCTGTAATCAAACTGAAACCGCTCAGACTCTCACAGACCGTCCTTCAGTTGATCACAGAGCATTTCCCCAAATGACAGATTGGAGAAATGGCCACCTGAGGGTTAGGGGGCATGGCTCTGGCAGAGAATGTCCTTGAGTGGGTTAACCATGCCAGAAGACTAAAGAACGATTGCTCAAGGTGTCGTTTCCTATAAAGCACTTCTCTGATAGTGGGGGATTTCAGGAAGGAAGTCACAATTTCAGTACTTTCCTACTTTTTTGAGCTGATGAAATGTTTGCGCTTTTACTGACATAATGCTACTTTATATTGAATGCTTTTCATTTTCTGAAAGAACATTTCATTTGCAAAAATTTCAAGATGTTCTTACACCAACATCAAGAAAAATGAATGCTTAAATACCTGAGAGATACTGCATGATGGCCATATAAGTCCCTCACGGCTGCCAAATCAGCCTCCAGCTGGGGGTGTTTGTGAAGCTCTCCGTCATAATTAACCTGCCCGCATAAACACACAGGTCAAAGGGTTAATAAACAGGAGCATCAGTTCAAAAATCATTCAAAAATCAAGAAACACAGGGACAGTTGATCAAGCACTTTTTCACTCATGATTGTTTTTGAGGCTTCAGAAATGCATTTTCATTAGCTAAACCACTGGTTCCCAACCTGAGGGTCATGACCCTCACTAGGGGTCACTAAAGATTTACAAGGGGTCACCAAGCTCACTCTAGTTAGAGCAGAGATCTCCAACTCTGCTTCTGGAGATCTACAGTCCTGCAGACTTCAGTCCTAACCCAGCTCCAACGCACCTGACTGTATTTAACAAGTTACCCTAAACACCTTGATTAGCTGGTTAAATGAGTAGCTCAGTTCCAGAACGAAAATTTACTTATAATTTACTCACTCCCTTGTCATCCAAGATGTTCATGTCTTTCTTTCTTCAGTCGTAAAGAAATTATGTTTCTTGAGGAAACATTTCAGAAATGTTCTCCATATAGTGGACTTCTATGGTTCTTGCGAGTTTGAACTTCCAAAATGCAGTATAAATGCAGCTTCAAATGGCTCTAAACGATCCCAGCCAAGGAAGAAGGGTCTTATCTAGCGAAATGGTTAAAAAAAAAATTTACTTCAAATGCTGAGATGGGAGTTTTTCGACGATCCTCGGCTAGGATCGTTTAGAGCCCTTTAGAGCTGCATTTAGGAAGTTCAAACTCACGGGCACCATAGAAATCAATTATATGGAGAACATTTCTGAAATGTTTTCCCTCAAGAAACAATTTCTTTACGACTGAAGACATCATGAACATCAAGGATGACAAGGGGGTGAGTACATTATCTGTAAATTTTTGTTCTGGAAGGGAACTTCTCTTTTAAGGTGTGTTTGATTGGAGCAAGATGGTAGCTCTGCAGGAACAGGGCTGGAGATCCCTGACTTAGAGGGTTATAAATAGGGATGAAACGGTTACAGTTTGACTATAAACCAAGATGAAATTTCCTGCGGTTAGTATTGTGATTTAATTTGTTGAATTATCATTAAAACTTTTACATAATTTACATAAACACTGTCCAACATTACACAAAGTTAGTAACAGTCGCAGACACAACATGCAGCGTTGGATTCGATTCTGTTTGCCGTTTTTGTTCAAATAAAAAAGTAAATACAAATCAGGCCACATTTTTATGCACAGTTGTACATTTTAACCAGCAGGTGCAAAATAAGCTAATGTGCATTCTAAAAATGTAAACAATTTCCATAATAAGATATCTTGAATTATTAACAGAGCAGATAAAATACCTATAATCATTCATCATTTTGACTTAGTACAACCTTAACCACTTATTTATTTATTTGTTTGTTTGTTTGTTAATATAAAATGTAATATAAAATAGGGGTTCTCTGGAAAAAAAAGTTGGGAACCACTAGGCCAAAGAAGGAGCATTTAATCAGCATAAGATCCATAGCACTTCAAACAAGCTTCTAGACATCAATCATGTTCTTTTTAACCTGTTGATGGCTCTGCACTCTTTTAACAATTAATATACGCTATACATTTTCAGGGCTTGACAATAAGGACTGCCCAATGGCCTGGGGCCAGCATTAAAGATGCTCAGGACAGCTGACAGATTTCTCACTGGTTCAGTCAGGTCAATGCTGCACAAAAATGTATCATTTGCACTTGTTTTTAATCCCTGTCTTGAATTTAACATTCAAGTGATTTGAAACTATTTAAGCACAAGAAAACACAAAGGAGAACTGGAATGCTGTACTCATGTGTTGTTTCTGTTTTCTTTTGTTTGAATGGACAAATACAATATCGTCTTTTTATTCTAAGTACACTGTAAAAATGTGAATTATTTTAACAAAATAAGAGCAATCATACAAAATGCATGCTAGATTTTTTATCAAAAGTTTGAGAACCCTTGGTTCTTATTACTGTGTGTGGGTAAAAACTTTTGAACAGGATGAACAACTTTTTTTGTTTTTTGTTAAAATATCTTTTTTTTTCCATTTAGTACTGCCCTTTGGGAGCAACAGAAGATAATTGCATGTTTCCTAGAAGACACAATTTAGCTTTTTATTCAAAAAGTTTTCACCCCCCATTAATGCATTGTGTTTCCTTCCTGATCATCAGTGAATGTTTGAATCTTTTTAAATAGTTGTGTTTTCGCAGTGGTACTGAAAGCGGGATTAAAAATTGTGAAATGTTGTATTTACTAGAATACAAGGTTACATCTAACCATTGAAATTTTTGTGGCAGGGCCAATGGAAATTTAGCCAGTGCAAGTAAAAACCTGAACCACTGCCACGACCGAGCCAGTTAAAAAGCCTTGCATTGTGCCCTTAAAAAAAGCGTTGCATTGTGCCCTGACTTTAGATTACCAGCTATGAAATCAGTCTCTTTAGACTGCAGCCAAAACAAACTACCTGGCTTCCCTGTGAAAGTTAATTTGCCAAACCAGCATCTTTAGACAATCTGATTTTATCATTGATTGATTTTATTTTCCTTGATCCTTTTTTCTAATGCATCACTGAGCTGATTAAAAGACAGAGATGTTGTGTTTTAGATGGAGGCAGAGAGCCTATTTCTCAAGAGATCCATGGGTAATCATAATATTCATACAAACCTAGGCAGTAATAATTTAACAGGAAAGGTGTATTTGAATAGGCAAAATATGAATTACAGATTTCGATTAAATGTTCTTAACTGCTGAGTAACTTAAAAGTGAAGTATTTTTTATTTGTTTTATTTAAAAGTATTTTAGATATTCAAATACTTTCTTCTAATCCATGTTAATATACTAAAATAACTCATCAGATACTCTAAGTCATTCATATTTTTGTGAAAACACGTCAAAATACTGTGAAAACACATGTAAACTGTGGAACTATCAAAACATTGATCTGTTTGTTTAAGCCTCTAGACTTGCCCATCACAGCAACACTGACTCAACCAGTTTGAGCATCAGTTTGGGACAGGACTATTTGTTTGAAGGACAGAGGTAATATAAAGAGAAACTTGTGATTATTTAATCAGAATCAATCCTTTTTGCAGTTCCATTTTGTGACAGTAGTGGCACTGAAGTTACAAATAGTTTTTTTAATTTGCTATGAAAAAAAATAAGCCCGAAATTATTCATACCCCTGGCAAACTCTGACTTCAAGTTACTTTTATTCAACCAGCAAGTTTTTTTTTTTTTAATAGAAATGACACAGACGTCTCCCAGAAGATAATAAGACAATGTACAAGAGGCATCTTTGTGGAAAAAAAAAAAAAAATATTACTCATCTTTTATTTACATTTGTACAAAAAGTGGCATGTCCAAAATTAATCTCAATAATCAATAGAAAAGCCTTTATTGGCTATTACAGCAATCAAATGCTTCCTATAATTTCTGACCAGCTTTTTGCATGTCTCCACTGGTATTTTTGCCCATTCATCTTTAGCGATGAGCTCCAACTCTTTCAGGTTGGAGGGTCTCCTTGCCATCACCCTGATCTTTAGCTCCCTCCACAGATTCTCATTTGGATTTAAGTCAGGACTCTGGCTGGGCCACTGCAAAAATGTTAATGTTTTTGTCTGCTAACCATTTCTTCACCACTTTTGCTGTGTGTTTTGGGTCGTTGTCGTTCTGAAATGTCCACTGGTGCCCAAGGCCAAGTTTCTCTGCAGACTGCCTGATGATGTTGTTGAGAATTTTGATGTATTGCTCCTTTTTCATGGTGCCGTTTACTGTGATTGAGTTCCCTGGTCCACCGGCTGAAAAACACCCCCAAAACATTAGGTTCCCACCATCATGTTTGACAGTGGGGACGGTGTTCTTAGGGTTGAAAGCTTCTCCTTTTTTTACGCCAAATGAAGGCTACATGATTGTGTCCAAACAATTCAATTTTTGTTTCATCTGACCATAAAACAGAAGACCAGAAGTCTTCTTCTTTGTCCAGATGAGCATTTGCAAAGGCCAAGCGGGCTTTTGTGTGCCTTATCTGGAGAAGTGGTGTCCTCCTTGGTCTGTGTCCGTGGAACCCGGCGGTGTGCAGTGTGCATTGGACTGTCTGCCTTAAGATGTTGCCACCAGCAGAGCCCAGATTCATCAGGATGGCCTTGGTGGTGATCCTTGGATTCTTTTTTACCTCTCTCACTATCCTCCTGGCCAGCACAGGTGTCACTTTTGGCTTCCGACCACATCCTCTGTGATTTTTCACAGTGCAGAACGTCTTGTATTTTTTAATAATACTTTGCACTGTAGCCACTGGAACTTCAAAACATTTAGATATGGTCTTAAAGCTCTTTCCTGACTTGTGAGCAGCCACAATGCACAGCCGCAGGTCCTCAGTGAGCTCCTTTGTCTCAGCCATGACTGTCCACAAACCAACAGCAGAGAGCTTCTGTTTTTCACCTGTTGATTTGATTAAAACAGCTGTTCCCAATGAATCAGGGTAATTAGGATGCTTTAGAACAGCTTGGACTATTTGGAATGGTATAGAACTCTGGATTTTATCATAGAATGTGACAGTTTGCAAAGGGTATGAATAATTTTGGACCTGCCACTTTTTGTTCAAATGTAAATAAAAGCTGAGAAATATTTTTTCCACAATGATGCCTCTTGTACATCGCCTTATTATCTGTGTCATTTCCGATCATGCTTTCGTCTATCGTATTTTGTATATTTCGGATTTCATCATGTAAATGGATGAAGGTCAGTCTTTTTAGATATTCAGTACAACAGAGATCAAGAAAATTCACCAGCTGTTCTGAAGTTCAGAGTGAATCTGCCAGCATGTGGCATAGAAGAATCTCCCGAAGGCTTTGAGACCATCAGAACAGCAAAGGATTGCAAAACTGCCACAGAACGGTCAGCAAGAGGCAGTGAGCATTCACAGCATGGCACAGGCATTAGGGCATGAATCTTCATCACCTTTGGAGTGGTCCTCACAGAGCACACAAAGCTTACTCACTCACTCACTCACTCACTCCAGCTTTATGGATTTACTCCAGTGGATGGTCACATGATTAATTTAAGCACAATCCATGTGCGCAAACAGTCATTTTCAGGATGGAAACCTTCTCAGAAGAGTGAGTGACTAATCATTAAAAGTTAAGAGAGTTATAAAGTTCCTTTATATGAGCTGCAAACTACTTTAAGTAAATTTACCATGAAATGAAAAGTCTGAAGCCCCAGGTGCTGTGGGTTTGAAGCTGTTTTTTATACCTGTAAGACCTTGGGAAGTTTAGTTGCAGTGACCACGTCAGGCAGAGGTTCACATGGTGAACAGGACCTTGTTTAGCAAACTCCAAGTCTGAAACTTTCACTATTATCCTTATAACTAAAGGTCACATTTGCACATCCTTCTAAATTTCAGTCATAAAAAACGCCATTTAATATTAGACTGTTGTAAGAGAATGCAGTAAGAATGAATTGTGTCTGTTGATGGCACATTGCAAAAAGTGTAAATATTATTACATTATCGAATAGATGTTTTCTATTTTAAAATACTTTATTCCAATAATTTATTCATGTGATGTCAAAGCAGAATTTTCATCAGCAATTACTCCAGTCTTCACTGTCAGTGATCCTTCAGAAATCATTCTAATATACTGAGATTTGGTGCTCAAGAATCATTTCTTACATATTATCAATGCCGAAAACTGTTTTTTTAGCGTTCTGTAATGAATATAAAGTTTGAAGCAACAGCATTTATCTGAAACATAAATATTTTCTGACATTAAAAATGTCTTTAGAAGCACTTCTGATCAATTTCATGCATACCTGCTGAATAAAAGTGTTCATTTCTTTTCTCCAAAACAGTTACGTAAAAAAGAAGGCATGTTTGCACTGGAAATTATGACAATTTATCTTAAATACTTACAACTCAGTGGCTTTTTCAATGCATTTTCAACTTGGTTAAAGGGATAGTTCACCCAAAAATGAAAATTCTGTCTTTAATTACTCACCCTCATGTCATTGCAAACCCATAAGACCTTTGTTCATTTTCAGAACACAAATTAAGATATTTTAAATGAAATCCAAGAGCTTTCTGACTCTGACATGTTCAAGGCCCAGAAAGGACATTGTTTAAATAGTCCATGTGACATTAGTGGTTCAACCGAAATTTTATAAAGCCACGAGAATACCACGGCGCATGTGAGTGGTGCTGCGGATGTAGAACATGCATGCAGAATTTTCAATTTTGGGTAAACTATCCCTTTAATATGGATTGTAGGTGGTTAGTCAATAAGACTTCACACAGATTCCACATACTCAAATGTTATGTATATAATTGTAGTGCAGTGGCTCAGCTGAACTTACCTGTCCAACATAGTAGAACTCCTCTGAATCATTGTCACCCTCTGAATCCTCCTCTATAGCGTAATGGCACTGGAGAGGTTTCAAGAGCAAGGCAGAACTTAAGTCACAATAAAAGTGATTCATTGCCATACCTGACATTTGTAAATAAAAGACATTTTATGATAAAAGTAAGAAATATGGTCTTACCGCGTTTTTGTCGGTTTGAAGTTTTGATTTAATAGACAGACAGCTGGTGGCATCATTATTTTTGCGTATTTCTAAAGTAGAGTGAAAGCACAGATGTGTGAGCATGACATGATATTGTAAACATAATTTCACATTTTTTTATATTTAGCATAATTTCTGTGACCTGGTCATTTTCTGAATATCCAAACTTTCTAAACATTGTTTTGTGTAGGTCTTATATGTGTAAACCTACATTCACTGCTCAGAATTACAAATCTGTAAAATCTGGTATAACACACTCTGTTAAAGTGCTAAGAGAACTCTGAGGTCTTGACCATAGAAGTGGTACTTGCATTTCTCAACACCTAGTAAAAATAGCATTTATGCAGAGTCAGAGAACATTTACAACTGACAAAGTGTGCACATCCAAGATTAATCGGCAGAATGTACACAAGTTCATCAGTTGTAATGTACTGTGCTGGAAGATGTCAAGGCTTTTTTATTAAATGTGTGGACTGGAAAAATATTAGGTGTGCATGATAAGCATCTATTAGGCGTTTAACTAACTGCTGGGGGAAATTAGTGAAGATCTCTGCTGTTTTGCCACTTTGTTTTGGCACAATATGTCTTGGACGGTCCTAAAAATAGGAGCAGAAGAAATGCAGTACAATTCCAGGATAATTTATTTCCAGGATTACTGCCAGTGTAATCAAAGAGCTCCAAAAACAGAGAAAGACTGGCTAACACTATGTGAATACTGCAATAATAGGATCTTTAGATGATTATCCTACACTAAAAAAGTACTAAAATGTACCACTGCATTATCGCCTAACGGTCCGGGGACAATACGTTTTTTTTCTGAAATAAATAATTTTATTCAACAAAGCATTATTATAATAAAATAAGAAATATTAAAATAAAATGCAAAAATTAAAACAGAAAACAGCTGCTTTTATTACTGCTTTTATTGTATTTTTAAAAAATCTTGCAGACACCAAACTTAATCGGTATTGTTTGTGTTTTGCATGGTTATATTTGAGGTACCTTTAAATACAATCTAAATGCTGTATTTACACAAATATTGAATTCATTCAGTACCACGTGCTTCATTTTTTTCCAATGACCATCATTTATGGCATATCTGAAGAACTGTTATTCAAACTCTGAGCCAACTCAATGAAATTCTATTCTTACCTGTTGCAATTCTGTGGAAAATCACTGGTATCGGATCCCTGGTGACTAACACTTCATCATCGTTTTCAGAGTTAGACACATAGGTGTTATCTGAAATCACAAAGACAAGCAGGTGCTATTAAAACACCTAGACAAGTAGACCTGAAGAAGTACTAACAGTGTAATCAACCCTGGCAAGCCAAGTGGTAACCAAAACCTATTAACTTGCAACTTATACATAATAAATAGAAACACTCCAAATGAGAGTGATGAGAGAGATACATGCTAATATTACAGTTTCAGGACAAGCCGCTATTTTCAGGTTAACGCATCCCATGGCATTCTTTGGCAATGTTGTCAAAATCGATGCCAAGCAAATTCCTCATTCTTATGCAAAGCTGACAGTCTGCCACTATGCTAAGTCCTGCAAAAGAAGGTCTGCATCTTCTAGATTTAGATTTAAGGGACAACTCTTGTGTGTTAAATCAAAACATCAAAAGTAAATTTTAGGCTTAGAGCATCATGTCACAGCTTCATAACAAAATGCTATTTTAATGTGTGTGTGTGTGTGTGTGTGTGTGTGTTTTGATGGGGATAAATGTAACTTCTAAATATATTGAGTACAAAAAAAAAATCTTACTACTCAAAGACAAACTGAGTGCACTGGGCAACTACTAAAAAACAGCTACCTAAAAGCAAAAATCCAGTGTTAGCAGTAGCAGTATACCAATGAAACACTGAGCTTCAACATCGTGTTGTCATTTTATGGCCCACAGGAGAATGAAAACAAAGACTGTCGTTCACTTTAATGTATTGTGTTATAATTACATGACAGAAAAGAGACAATGGGAAAAGATTTAGGAGTATAAAGCAGCTGCGATACAGCACTTCATCACAGTGAAGATGAGAATGATGCAGTTTAGCCGTATTAGTACTGGTTTATTAGTATTAGCCATCATCTTACATGGTAGACCCTGCATCATCTTTCCTATTAGGTCAGGTATATATGAAGTAAATGACATTATGAACTGTACTTTTATATTTTAACAGAAAAACTGGACTGCTACAGTGCTAGTGTTGCTTGGAAGGGTATTGTTATTGCACTTCTATGGCATTTTTTGCTGGTTTTATCACTGACTAGCTCAATTGTTTTTAAAAACGTTACATCACTCCCCAATTTGTCCTTAGATGTTCAGATGTAGCAGGACAAGTTAGATGGCAAAATAAATACTTAAAAGTGTTGAGCGTTTGCATGTATGTGTGTGCAATACCTGGATAATCATCGGAGACGTGAACAGAGTAGGACACCCTGAAAAAAAACACACACAGATATCAACATTAGAAGGGATACATGTAACACTCCTTTACAATGCTTTAGACACACTTATGAACATATGGTATCTGACACAAAAAAGTCTCATTTCATCAAACTGAATCAATGCAGAAACAGTTTGAATATTGTCATATTTTGTGACAGAGCACTGCTGGAGATGTACTGGACTACATCTAGTCAAGATGTTGTTTCTTTTGCACCTGTTTCGATTTCGATCTTACTGTAATAGCAAGAATTTTATTGACTGTACCTGACTCAGTACAGTACTGTCACATACATGGCAAATAACTGCAAATTACAGTCAATTAATTCATTCCATACAAAGAAATTTAAGACCACTAGTAAAAATACTGCTTTTTAACATTTATTTTTAGCATTTACATTCTTATTCAGTAATGTTTTATTTTTACCAGTAATACTATTATACTACTACTATATCTCAACATGAAGTCCACGATACAATTTTAATTTTTTTTAAAAGACAAATGAAGACTTGGGGAAAAAATGAATATTTGTACATTTTAAAGTTAAATTGTTCTATCGAGTGCATTTTAAGAGTTCAAAATTAAGAGCTCCAACTTATGCCCTTAACTAAGAAAACTCAAGTCAGAAAAAAAACTTGCATCCAAACTCTAAAGGGACCTCAACCCTCTATTTATTTGTGGTATACTGTCTCAGTCTAAATTACATTCACACTGGTGTTTTAGGAAGCCAAACTAATTAGAATAATAATAACAACAATTTTATATTATTTTTATTCCTATGACAGCAATAGCCATATAATGTAAAATAAATTGCACTGTAAAATAAATGAAAATGAATATTTCATAGGTATATTATTTTTGCTTTATACTGCAGTAAGGACATTACAATACATCTTTCCTAATTTCTACACTTTAAAAAGATATTTTGAATTTGGACTGCAGTAGCATTACCCATTTAAACCACTAGCTGTCAGTTTTAAGCATCTATTTTGACGGAAATGGCAGTAGAGTTTTTATTTTGATGGAAAACTCCAGCTTCAGTGAAAACGTCAGCTTCAGGCTTACAAAAATGTGTCTCACTACAAATCTAGTGAAATGCTGTAATCATCTGCCGCAAAAATAAAGCATAACTGGTGGCCATTGCATTCTCAAATGCACGCTAAACTCACAGAACATGCAATAAGGAGTTAACTGCATTCACTGTGAACTGAACCGTTCTGAGGTGCGGAAAACACCGGATCAAGAGCTGATTGCCTGTATGATGTGCACACTTGGCTTTGAAATGCACAGCGAAAACAGACTCAATAAAGGGATTAAGCCATATTGTGCTTTCGGTTTTAGTTCATTTGACACATACTGTGGCAAAGCATAATATCCTGAAACACAACTTTAAATACCTTTTATGTTAGAATAAGAAGTTTAAATATATTTTAAAAACTACACTTTTTGCCCGAAGACCTGTCGTTTTATATCATCATGTGACTATGATGACAGTTTTTTAGACAGTTTTGCTATCGCTATACCACAATATTGATAACACTAGGACAACATTACTTTCATTTTAAAAATAAAGCGCCGATCCCAATCTACATATGCATCTATGTTCGTGTGAATCATTTGTGATGCAGCTTCACCCACAGCAGAAGTGAGTATAAGGGTTTTTTATGCATCTTTGCAAATGGCCTTTCTTAACAATGTTTCGTCAATAAACGCGGCTAAAGTAAACATTACAGCTGGTAATCCCTCCGAGGGGCGGGGCGAGCAGAGCTCATTTGCATTTAAAGGGCCCATGCGATAAAATGAGCTGATGTTTTGCAGAGCTGATTTTGACAAGGTAAAATTGTATTTATGATGTGAATTTTTAACCAAAGTATATTAGAGACTTTACATTAAGACCCTAAAGAATCATATGAACTTGTGGAAAATGGGCATCCGATTAACCCCTTAAATAGCAACAAAACTGCAATTTAAAAAATAAATAAATAAAGGCTCAATTGAATTAAAATCTTCTCGTGGTTACACAAAGGTTCGTGACAGAAATGAGCAGATGTTATATATAAATTCCAAGTGACAAAAGGGGTTTTGTAAATGCTTTACAGAAGAGACCATTGGGTGCCAGAAGGGTGCTCCCTGCAAGTCCTGAAAACAGCTAGTCTAAACACTCAAGTAAGAGGTAATTAAGGAAAGTGTGGTATCCATTTCACGCAATCAAGTAAATAAGGTTGCAACGAACAGTGTTGACAACAGGACACTGTCTCCTGTGAAGTACCTTGAATTAATGTGGAGATTAAGTGGTTCGCTAAAAAGCCCTATAGTGATCAGCATGAAACTGCCAAAACCATATTAATTACCCTGATATAGGCTGATCTGGCAAAAGTGAAAATACCATATCACGCTGGTGACCTTTATGTGCTTATGTTTTTTGCTCCATTGCAAGAACTGAGAGAATGTATTCAGGAATTAATGGAGCCAATGACCTTATACATACCATTAAAAATCATGGCAAATAACTTCAAGAAAAACAAGCGTACTGTATGTAGACTCTGACTACTACTGGCATAGAGCGTGATACTAGCCCATAAGTAATTACATGATGACAACACAGAAGAGAGAGATTCAGTGGAAGTGAAACCCCTCCTGAGGTCTGACACAGGAAGGTGCCACTTACAGAAAGCGTTATTCACAATGACACCTGGCTTTATTAAAAAATGTGTTATGCATGATACCCTGGGTTTTTTTGGTCACATGAAAACCCTTTTCTCAAGAGCTACAAACATCTGCTAAATGCCAATGACTGTGCAAAAATGCATTAAATTCAGGTGTATGAGGTTTATGTTTATGTTCCATCACACAAAGTCTTTTTAATATTCACAGGCTCAAAAATGCATCTTTGCCCCAATAGCTAACTGAGCCTTTGCAAAACCCACCCTCCTTAGTTACTCTTGTCCGACTATGTCAACAAACAATGCCACTCTCAAACTACACATGTTCTCATGCATTGAAAAATACATTGTGGAACAAAGAGGAAACTGACAACATGCAGACGACAAGACAGAGCAGGTTACTTCTGGTATGAAAGGTCTTGGCTTTATACTGAGGTCATTTTGTCACTCTTTAATATTTTGTGACAGATCACTGTCTTGCCTTTATATCAATCCTCTTTTCTTACTTACTTAAAGCACAACATAAACATGAATGAACATTAGAATGCGGAAAGACGTCAATACATACTATATTCCAAGGTTAAGTCCACCTGTCTGATTTGTTTGTTGGACAAAACAGCGGATTTGGCGTTATGATTGGTCAGATCGCCTGTCAATCAAGCTGTTTTCGAACGGCCAGTTGTCTAACTAATTTTTCTGCCCAATATCAATTTCTAGTACAGAACTGTATGACAATCCTCTGTTAAGTAACTAAAAAAAAAATCTAAAATTTACTTTAAATAAAACATTATTTAAAATATATTTATCATTAAAACAACCAACACATGCTCACTGGAATAATATTTCTGCACAAAGATATGATGTTGCTTCTTGCATTTTTTGCAAAACTTTCAAAGTTATATTTCTGGTGAGTGGTGCTAAAGGTGTGTTCAGTCTTTTCTAAAACAGATAAACACGAATCTTGTAACTTTTTAATGTGTTTGTTGTTGTACTCATCGTCACAGTTCAGAAATAAAAAAAATTATAATTGGCACTAAAAGGTTATTGTTCTATTGGGTTTGAAAATATACATGCACTACCCCTACTCAAAACCCTACACTAAAACATAGTTTTAACAAAAGCAAACACATTTACTGAAGCAGGCATACTATGAGCCTTTGAGAGCTCATTTTTCATGACTTGTTTCACAGGACACATACTTGTGCGCTTCGCATCAAAAGTGTAATGTTCTACCGGGTGAGCTAAAGAGCAAGTTTACTATGCTAGAAAAGCCATATATATGGAGCAGTATCAATTTATGAATCATTCACTATCATAAAAGTGTTTTGAGGTCATAGTACTGTGTGCACAGGTAAGTAAAATGGCTACAGAAAGTGCATTGACAGCTTCTTTAGAGCAATGTAATTCACATAAAACATTTTACACTGAGCACGTTTCCTATGTTTCACAAGTTTTTATCTAGGTTTCTGGTTTAATATAGGGCTGTGCGATTAATTGAAATCGTATGGAAATCGCGATGTGAACATGCACGATTTCTAAATCGCCTTACAGCACGATTTTTTGCACGCACTCGACTGATTCTTTTCCCGCAGCATGCTATTTGAACTGATCACAACACAGGGCGCCTAAACAGAGAGCAAGAACATGCCAACGTTCATGCTTGAAACCTGAAATGGTCATGCAGGTTTTCTTAGCAGAAAGCAGCTAGATTCTGTCAGTGTTCTAATTGTTTTTTATGTGGGACACTGTGGTCTGGGTTGTTGTTTTTTTTTTTTTTTCAAACGCACGCACATACGCACACACACTTACTTTTTGCCATAGGTCTGTTCTAAAGACATTTTGTTCTACCTTTACTAGGCAGGGCTCGAAATTGTGAACGTTTTGGTCGCATATGCTCCCAAAATTTAATCTGCGTGACCTGAAATTATATTTGGGAGCATTCGTGCGAGTGCGAGACACTGTTGTGGTCCGACTTGGTTTCATTTCTTTACAAAACTTTCGCTAGCCTAACTACTGCACAGACTGCTGTGAGCTGATACAGTGACAGGTTCGCCGTTCTCTCTTTCGATTGTGAAAAATAAAAGCTCTCCACAAACTGCTTTTGAAGAAATATAATATATTTCGTGCTATAGGGTACATTCTGTCAGATACAATTCTGGCGCTTCCGTGTCCATATACTGTACAACGCGGCATTCATTCACATCAGATGATAACTCAGCGGCAGAGAACCACTCACACAGAGGCGTATTTTCCACTGGGGACATGCTTTGCAAAATCCTGTTTGTGTCCTCTCATATTTCAAATGGTTTTGTTAAAATAATCTCTTTTATTGTAGAATGCACGCTCAGCGCCGTTGAGAGTCTCGCACGATCGTTAAAACGAAACCAAAAGTAAAACGTGGACGCGCATTCAAAAGCAATTTTAATATCCCGCGTTTAGAGAGCGACACTTTGAATATAGAAAGAGTAGCCTACTTTGATCACGTGCTTGTAAAACATCTGCTGTCAGAATCAGCCATGAAGAATCAAGATCAGTGCATTACTAAAAAGAAATTGCGCCTACATTTTTTTTGGTGCTCCTACCTTTTTTTCACCTGCTAGGTGATTTTTTTTCCGCCTTCTGTTTTAGAGACATGTTACAGGTCTTTGATAAAGATCTAATTTTTTTCCTTTAAAAAAATGTTTTAGATTCACACTGTAAAACATGTCTGTGTCAAAATCGTGATTAAAATCGAAATCGCAATACTGTTTAAGAAAATAGTGATAGGTTTCTTTTGTCCATATCGCACAGCCCTAGTTTAAGAGACACTCTGTGGCACGACACTATGTTCCCACTGGCACTAAAAACACTTTCAGATGGGGAACTAATTGCTGGAACACATAAGCACTTCTTGGCTAGTTTGCAGGAGGAGTGAAATTGCCTATTGGTGCCGTCTTTGGCACATCAATCTTAATTTTCAACAGTGATATTTTAATTTTATATCAATTATTTGATTATCGCGATAATCTAATATTCAATATATTACAATATATTTACAGTGAACTGTAGAAAAAAAAAGGGATAGAAGGACACTTTTTCAATAAGCCTAGGTTGGAAACAACCTGAGTACACTGAGTTGAATGAAAGTACTTTTTAAGGGTCCGGATAGTGCCATAAAGTAATAAGTATCCATTTCTAATGTCAAATGTACAGATTTTCAGGGAATAGTCCACCAATTATCTAAATTCAAAATGACAAGGTAATTACAGCTACAGCCTCTGGTATCTCCTGCCCAGGTTGGCTTGATTCTGGGATACAAATGAAACAACAGCATTATAAATTGTTGACAAACGGGGTCACATGCCAGGACAGAAGCTTCAACACCTGAAATGTGTTCTCCAAGATAGAAACAAAGCATAACTGTGTATATAGAAAGAAGAATGCATTGACTTCAATGAAAGCAAACAACCTCTACATGTGTATGGCCCAACATAGGAAAATGAAACCCTCAGGGTAGGTCTCAGCAGTGCACCTACAGTCATTTTTCAACTGCCTGCCGCACTGAGAGAATCTTTCCCTTGTGATTCGCATAGGTCATAGGCAAGTAGTACTGCCACAAGATAATACCTGTAATGTGACGTGTGTGATAAAACAAAGACTATAGAATACCCAAGACATGTCACTCGTGTAGTTTTGAATGGGGAAAAATGCAACGCTCATTATGGCCACGAAGCCCCGCCTTCTTAGTGAAAGAGCCAATCGTTGATTAGAAAAGTCAGCGCGTCACTGCAGCTGCCGCTAGAAGTCCCGGTTGCTATAGAAACAATCGGCGCTCTAAGACGTGCGCTCAGTACTGCGCATGCGCACTGGCTCATCTAGCCGGAAAAATAATCGTTTTTTCACGCTATTGGAGCAAAAGGAACCATATTTATGAGGCAGTTCTTGTTGGATTTCTTTGGAGAATTAAAATATGAAATTTAATCGTAAGCTTGGTGAACAGTTTTGGAGAATTTGATGTTTCCCCATTCAAACAGATAGGAGCTGCACTTGTATGCCCGAGAGGCGTTTCAAAGATGGCCGCTGAGTGACATGACTTGCCTTAAAGGGACTTTGGATAAAATCAGGCCTTAGCATGATGCTACAGTATAAATGTACTGCTGATACACAGCTCAAATATGTAACCAGTAGCCCCACAAACAAATAAGTTACAAATAAGTCTCTTGTCTGTCCTGAACAGTCAAACTGCCCGCTATTCTTTGCAAAAATCCTTTAGGTCTTTATTATGATTTTGAGATCCATCTTTTCACACTGAGGGACTCATATGCAACAATTACAGAAGGTTGAAATGCTCACTTACGCTTCAGAAGGAAATGCAATGCATTAAGAGCCAGGGGGTGAAAACTTTTTGAATTTAAAAATCAGGGTAAATTTAACTTGTTTTGTCTTCTGGGAAACATGTAAGTATCTTTTGTAGCTTCTTAACTTCAGTACCAAATGAAAAAAAAAAAAAAAGATATTTAGGTAAAATAAGAAAAATGTACACATTTCCATTCTGTTCAAAAGTTTACCCCTGGCTCTTAATGCATCGTGTTTTCATCTGAAGCATCAGTGAGTGTTTTGAACCTTCTGTAATAGTTGCATATGAGTCCCTCAGTTGTCCTCAGTGTCATCGTTGGAAAGGGATAAAAAAAACTCAAAAATGCTGATAAACCAAAGAATTTGTGGGTCCTGAATGATTTTTCTGTAAAAAAAAAAAAGTGGGCAGTTCAACTGTTCAAGACAAATAAGGGACTCATGAACAACTATCACTTTAAAGAAAAAAAGAAAACAGTATTAAGAATCAAGTGTATGTAAACTTTTGAAAGGGGTCATTTTTTATAAATTTAACTATAATTTTATAGATAATTTATAATTTTTATAAATATTTTATTTATAAATATAATTTAACTATATGGAAACGTCTTTCATGTAAATATCTTATTCAGGTCAGTACAAAATAAAAAAATAACATGCATTTTGTATGCTCCCTCTTGATTTGGTAAAATAATTAACATTTTGCAGATTCTGAAAGGTGTGTGTAAACTTTTGACTTTAACTGTACAAAAACACACACATAAATATATACACACATTTTAAGTAAATATTAACATATCTGGCTTAGTTTGTAACTGTGAAGTCTGCACACTGACAGATGCTGTGCTTTATATAACCTTAAACTGGCATAAAACGGCTAAAAAAAAACTATGCGGTGTGAGTGTGGCAAACAACTTCTGCTTTTGATACTTTCACTTTCTGCACCACACAGCACCTACAACATTAATCAGATCTCATATTATTATGGTACTTTCTCATCTACTCCCTAAATTAATAGTTTACATCCTTTTGATATAGTACACCAAATGACCCAAAGTTTATTTCTAGTGGTCTGCCAGTATCCGCTTCTAATGCAACAACATTTGTTTGAATTAGAGCTTGTCACAATTTAGCACTCATGGTAATTATGCAAATTCAGTTATACCAAGATGATGAAACTCAAACATAATTTGTGTTGATCTCGGCCATGATGGATTATTCATGAGAAACTACTGCATCTCTGGGATTATGGGCTTGTCTGTTCTTTTCGCTGCTTGAATTATCTTATACCTACTTTGGTAACATCTAACAAAAGTGATCTCCATGCGAATATCCATTTTTGAATGGCTTGTTGTATCAAATATCAGGGTTATGTGGCATATCAGATATTAGAGCTTAAAGAAAATACAAAAACAACAAAAGGGGGTGCAAAAAATGAGGCCGCATCTATATTACACAGAAATGTTGATCCTTCAGTGAAAGATGTTGAGTGCAGCTTGCAGCTCTACAAACAGGAAGTGTGCTACTTCCTCTATAAGGCAAGATGCAATGATTTTTCATAGAGAGCCTGCCAGCTCATTTCCTGCTTCTAATGCAAGGCACCTCCTCTAAAAACAAGAGTGACATTTGCAAACCAGTTCAAACAGAAGATGACAAGGAACTCCCAATTTTTAATTCAGGATACCTAAATGGATTACGTTTCGCTGTGGCACGAATGAACATGCAAATAAACAATTCGTAATAATTATAATACAACCAACCACTTTCAACGAACAGCAATTAAAACTTGAAGACGAGGGAAGACGAGATCCACCACTCTGCTTTTTCATAAATCTTTCCAGGACCTTCTTATCGGTACTGGTACTGCTTCAGTGAGCCTAACGTGCTTTCCTGGACAACTCATTTTTAATTAGCATATTTATCATCAAATTTGCCTGACTATAGTGAGGGAAGTGCTATACCAGTGCTTGTTTTAACCAAGGTCTAGTAGCTTTAGAGGTATTATTCATTTCAATGGCCTCGAGCTAAAATTTCAGTTTAGTATCACGTTCAACTTCATTGTTAATTGAGGTTGCAAGTCCAATTTGGCCGAAGAAGAGTAGGAAAGTCTTAATAATATGTTGGCAGAGTTAAGGATTTGTATACTAAACAGGTCAAGAAATTTAAAAGACTGGCCTTTCAAGAATTAGAGCAATGGTGTTCTTCTCGTTTCCTTTCACCAAACAATATTGTGCATTAGACACAAGACTTGAGTAAGACGAGACTTACCCACTTGACATCAAACTTTCACAGACTACAAACTGAAAGTACCATGAACTTCCGCTATCAGAAAGTAGTGTAGAGACAAACATTCATTCACACACACACAAACATGCCTTGTACTGCCTTGTAATATCAAAACCAGTAAGTAAATGACTTTCTACAACACATAAATCGAAAAAACTTCATATTTAAATGACTTCAAAGACCATCTATCAAATATTCACAGCTTTCAAGCAAATCATTACACAAACGGTGTGAACTCTAGAGTGACATGTAAATAAAACAACCACACACTGGCATTCTTGATTAATGGAGCGATGAGTATGTGCCGTTTAATTTCCATCAGTTACATTTAGATTCACAGGTTTTGCTTTTAAAAGGCTTCATGAACAAGAAAGCACATGACTTGATCTGCTCCAAAAGACAGTTTCTTAGTGCTCCAGGTTGTTAATAATGAGTGTATTCTTTTTTTATA
>NC_133365.1:11568409-11620515 GCF_049309525.1 Garra rufa
TATAAGATGGTGATGAAATGCTCGTTTTTGTGAAACGAACACAATATAGTTGATAATTCAAAACATAACAGCAGTTGTTTACATTCAGAGCACAGCTGCCCATATGATATTTACCTTTTAGGTCCTTTTGAGTAGGTGAACGTGAAGGTGGAGTCGGAGAATCGAAAGTCTGAAACAAACAGACAATCAAACTTAGGGTTTGCGAACAATATAACACACTGAACCACAAAAAAGTCCCTTTCAACAAGTGTAGTCTCCATGGCAACATCAACAGGGAATGTCCACTGACAATGAATATATATCGGAGAATTAAATTGATAGCTGATAAATGTGTGACGCTTAACAATAGTTAATAATAATAGCCTACAGGCGTGGGCTAATTGAAAAATCATTCACATCACAAAACAACACCTGAGAGGAATGTTAATGCCTGTTATTTGGGTGATACGCGCAGAATATGTGGTAGTAGCCTAATAATAACGGCAGTTTACGTTTTGCTAGGCCCTCGGTTGCAGTTGATAACTGCATAATTTATAATGTCCAGGAAAGATTAAATTGCGTCCGCTGGAGCACATTAGCCACATACGTGTTTCTGAACATAAGGGCTTTTGTGTGGAGGAGGAAATAAAGGCATCAGCAGCAGTGAGACTGACAGCCTGTCAATGGTGCCGATTAAATCTATGGCAATTGTTAAACGAAAACAGCTCTCTTAATAAGAGACAATGGAAACTCACCAGAAAACAGGCAGTCTTTCTCTGCCTTACACCTTTGAATTACGATGTCGACGTCTTTTTGAATCCTCTCTTGCCTTGAACACATCCCCATGAAATAACACACACTAGAATGGCTTGTCTAACTAATATTCGGCGAAACAAACGACCCCTTTCCGCTTGCAGGCACGATGGATGTGGGGAACAGTTGGAATACGTGCTTGGAGGTCTGCTGTAACAATCCCAGGTGTGTCACGCCAACCGACACCGTTTCATCTCTTCTAACAATAGCCTCGATCGCATGAGCACAGCGGAGAGCTCTTCCTCGCGACAGCCTTCATAAAGATATCACTTTTACACCGGAAGCATCTCTCAGTCGTCCTCATAACTCTGAGACGCGAAACCAACAATGGCGATGTCGAAAGCCAAACCGCGGAGCGAAAAAAGATACCGCGAGTCTTAAAGTAAAACCAACGCGGGCGTGAGCTTCAGACCGTAACGGGGGAGCTGAAGTTGCACACGGGGGAAATCAGTGTGGGAATCCTGTGATAGCATCCACGAGATGAACCCGGTGGGAACGGGAATCACAACAAGGCGGATGATGTCATGGACGTGTTTTTCTCCCCACGCGCGCTCTCTGCCGCTGCTGGATGGACAGCACGTTGGACCTGCTCTGAATCACTGGCTTCTGATCGCCAGGGAGTAAAAAGCAAATCATTTACTAATAAACACGTATTCAGCTTGCAGATTTTTCATTTAGCAGTATCACACGAATATTGTCATTTTGACAAATCACAGGTATGCTGATAATTAGAACAAAAAGCAACATTATGAGTGTTGCTTTTATACAAACAACTATTCAAATTAAGTAACTTGTGCTTCAGACTTCATCAACCCACAGACTGAAGGCCGGACTGGAATGTGGATTGATGTGAAACGAGAATGACAGAAACCCTACTCAGTGCTTAGCATGTTTTAGTGAGTTTTGAATTCAGAAAATTCACAAAACCCATAATCATGATTATGTGAGGCCTACATTAGGTATGTAGCTTGTGTTATCAGGGTTTGAAATTAACACCCGCCAACTGGCCAGATGCAGATGCAGGTGGTGGGTAACGCTGTCAAATTACTAGCCAATTTGGTGGGTTACTTTTCACAAGTTATGTTCATGCATTAATTTCTTGTGTAAATTCATTTAAGCCAAATTTGCACAGATTTAGCACTGAGTCATTGTGTGTATATTCTGCGTTTCAGGCAGGTTTTTGAGCCTGTAAGTCACGACTTCAAACCACGACTCACGACTTTGTAGCGTTCCAGGCAAGTCAAGCCAAACTGCCTGAGCACATTTATTATTTTTATATTATTATTAATTTGATTGCAATGTTATATTGTCCTAAATTGTTCCTATTATTCGCTAAGAATTGTGGTTATTTGTACATCACGAGCACATGCGCACTCTGGTCAAAGCGGCAATACTGCGATTAAGGTGTTTACATGCCTGTGTATTTCGATTAAAATCGGCGTGCGCCACCTATGTTAATACAATTATGCTTGCTGCAATTATGAGCTTAATCGCATTATTATATTCAAAGTATTGCGTTTACATGAGGTAAAGTTTAATCACAATATTGCCAAAATCCCATTATAATCGCATTAAGAGGGTCCATGTAAACGCACTTTTTGTTGTTTCGCAGGCTATGTTACTTCAAGAGTTCGGAACTGGGAGTACATTGATCTAGTAGGAGTTCACGGGTGGGAAATCACGGGTTTGACTGCCTGTGCACTTTCATGGGTAGAAAGGTTGGAAAAACATGGGTAATGGGTTGCCTGGATGGCATTATGCTGCGTTTCAGGCAGGTTTTTGAGCCTGTAAGTCACGATTTCAAACCACGACTCACGACTTTGTAGCATTTCAGGCAAGTCATGCCAAACTGCCTGAGCGCAAGGAATTATGGTAGCTAGATGTAAATAAACCAGCATGGCGGACGGTACCGGCTTATATTTGGCAATCATTTCTATTGCCAAAGCATGATCGTTTGCATGGTCAAGTTCAGGTTTACCTAGCGCTACCTTAACGTTAGCTATGCCCAGCATTTCCATGTGGCGATATACTTTCACAACATACTTATCGTTTCAGACACATAACATTGTAAAACATAACCGTGTGTGTATTATGTATTATATTAATATTAATTTGATTGCAACATTATATTGTCCTAAAGTCTATTTTTCACCGTGTACCACTTGCATAAACACCGCATTCGTAGGGGCCGCCATTGTTGTTTTGCGGGCTATGTGACGTTAGAGAGTTGAACTGGGAGTACATCGATCTAGTACGAGTTCACGGGTGGGAAGTCACGGGTTTGACTGCTGTTCCAGTGCACTTTCATGGATAGAACGTTGGAAAAACACGGGTAACGGGTTGCCTGGAACGCGGCATTAAATATAGTCTAATTGCACAGCATCTGCGCATATCTAGCTTACTTAAACATACCTGACAAATAACAGCACAGCGGGTGCACTGGTTTTCTATGCATTGAAGCAATAACGAAGAGTCGAAAAAAGACTTAGGACTCACACTGTGTCTACTGTCTCAAGCCGTTTGTTTATTTCGGGGGTTTTTTGGCTAGTAGAAGTTACAAATGGCCACTGATTTCAACTAAAATTTTGTAGCTAAATTGGCTGGTGAGTGAAAGAGTTAGCAGCACCACACATATGCGACATGGTCAACAATGACGGCGGGCTGTCCCAGGATAGAAGAAATCTTAGAATAAAGTCATTATTTTTGTTTTCTTTGCGCGCAAAAATTATTCTTGTAGCTTTATAAAATTACGCTTGAACCACTGATGTCACATGAGGACACATAGTTGGACCCTTGCTGTCTACGAAGGGTCGGAAATCTCTGAAAGATTTCGTCAAGAATATCTTAATTTGTGTTGCGAAGATGAACGAATGTCTTAAGGTTTGGAACAACATTAGGGTGAGTAATAAATGACAGAATTTTCATTTTTGGGTGAACTATTCCTTTAAGACAATCTAAAGCGAGGATATCCTAACTTTGGGAATACAAAATATTTATTGTATTCTTAAATTAGAAAATAAATTTTTTTTTAAAAGAGTGTTCCATGAAAATGCATGGTCCCTGATTTTCCAAAAAGTCTGCTCTGCGTCCACTTTGCTCCACATGAACCCTGACAGGTGGTGTCATACTAAAGATTGTTAAAGGTCCCATATTGTACACATTTCTGGAGGTTTATTTTAGTTGTTGATGTCCTTAAGAATATATATTTGCGGTCTAAGTGCCAAAATCCATCTCAATATATTTTTACAGCTCTTTTTTAGGAGCGCTGTCAAAAACAGGTCGATTTTGGCCCATCTAATTAATATTCATGAGCCTCTCTTCTGATTGGCCTGTTGTTTTCTGAGTGACGCACATCCAGGCCAACCACAGTTAACTACGGTCATGTATGCTTTAGCCGAGCCCAGAGCCATAGAGAGAGCCTAGCCTGCTGATACTCAACAGGATATTTCAGAATGATCATTAATGTTTTTTCTTTTTCAAACACCAAATGCAGTAAGCTACATAACTGTTGCTTTAGTAAAGCCCCTTTCACAATGCGTGCTGATTCTGGAAAATTACGGGAACGAGCGCTGTGTGAACAAAAGCCAGAACCATAAAGGCAGTGTTGTAGTGATGATGCACGTTACCCTGCGACTCTTCACAACGAAAAAATACGTGCAAAGTGGAATGAAGCGGCGATCGGGCAGAGCCAGCTCCTCACTATCAGTGCTGAAGCACAGTTTGTTCAGGTTAGTTTCAGTTTAGTGAAACGTACGCGTCGCATTACATCTCACATCCAAACGTCACATGTCTTTATGGGTTGTGTGTAAAGCACACACAGATTCCGGAAAACAACTGTGAATGAACCAAATCAAACAACTCCGGAACAAATCATGGGACACATTATCCGTGTATTTACCGGAATCGCTGTGTGAAAGAGGCTGAAGTTGACGTGCCACTGGTCTCTTATATTCACGTTGTTCTGAAGCCTGTGCAATGATGTAGTTTCGACATCTATCGACTGAACAGGGTTTTCTCGACTTGTTTTCGTGTTGTTGTTGCTTAGCAATGTTATGGGCACGATATTGTCTGGGTTTGACAAAAGGAGGGTGGGACGTGATTGGTGCTCGGGGTGGTGACTGAAGGCGGTGACTGAGTAGATCGGACGTCACATCTTTGCGGAAGTCACAGTTGCTCGTGAAAATGAACAGCTACTTTAAGCAGGCTGTGTGCAGTTTACTGTGGATTGACTGTTTTGAAACTCATATGGTAGTTACATAGCCCCTAGACCTCAGTTTCGATTTTGACAATATGGGACCTTTAAAGAAGATGACAACCTTGGCATTTGTATCATTGGAGAAAACCTTGAGATGTCAACTTGAATTACACATGCTTGGTGACACAATCATATAATGGCCTTGATTCCATTGAACACTTTCAGAGCTTAACAGTTGAACTCGTTTTCTAATCGGATTCATACAACTGTGAAGTTCTGAAAATGAATCCTATACCAGTTGCAACCTGCAACGTTGTGACCTCTTATATAAAACAGCTTTATTTGATAACAAATCACTCCTAAAATAGATGCCATGTTGAATATTAGCAAACAAGCAGTTATTATGTGACAAGCTGTTTCCACAGTGTCCATGACGAATCTGGCATGCACTGCCACATCAAACACACTGTTTTAACAATGCATTTTGTCTGTAGAGAAAGAAAGCTTTTATCTACTAAAGTGTATGTGGAATGGGTCATGCAATCAATATGAACACATCACAACACACTCCATCACTCTTCTCTCACTGTGCTTGCACCCTTCAGTCTTCTCACATTGACATTATGAACGCTGAACAGTTTCACCCGAGTCTACATATACAATTTTCACATGTCTTCTCTCACAAGGATAAATGTGCAACATAACACTAGCAAAATGTTTTTTAGGCATGCTATTGTGGTAATAGCATGTGTTTTTTGCACATATTTGGTGTATTGTAGGAAAAGCCTAACGTGGTACATGCATATGATCAAACATGGTACTTCTTGGTGATAAATAATAACCATAATTTCATTTGTATTTAGTTTTTCTAAATTAGCATCAAGTATTTGCATAAATGAAACTGGGATTCTGTTCACACCAGAGAGGAAAAGCTGTAGAGGGCCACAGTAGCCCGTCCAGCCTGAAGATGGATGGCTGTGTTAGTGGCACTTTGATTAACAGCTCCATCCGGACTTTGGCTGGTGGCTCACCAGTCTGGAGCCGCTCCAAGGAGACCCCACTAGCCCAGCTGTGCTGAAGCAGGCAAGGCCTCGGCTGATGACTGCAGTGGCAGGAAAATCCATCTTCCTGCACTGAGCCTCGAATGTATTTCCTCCTTCTACATACACTGTGTGATTGAGGATGTAGTGCATGTTCTGATGAATACACACACAAACACACTCATCATTTTCTCTTTCACCTAAATGGCATCTCATCTCAATGCATGTTGATGGAATCAGCGCCGCTGATGTGCATAGCAGAACTTGGCTAATGATTCTTCTCCGTGCCGCCATCAACACATCATTCAGTGCTCCTTTCGATGATTTCACCATTATGAGGGTGATAAAAGAGCTCTGGTGAATTTCAATGCAACATATTTTGGAGAGGAGTTCTACTGATAGACCCTTCCAGCAAGCACTGTGTTAAAATAAACACATACACATGCAAGATAAGTGTACTGCCAGCTGGATAAAGATAAGAAGAGAATTTGACAAAAGAGAGAGAGAAAATGAACAATGCAAGCAGGTAGACAGAGAGGAGAGCAGTATTTCCTGTTTTTGTACGGGGCGTCCCACATCATTTGAGTTGACTCCATGCTGAACTTAATTCATTAATCCTAATTTCACAGAGAGTCAAACAGTTGATCACTGTGAGCGTACATATGCACCCTGGTGCTCTTTGTTATCAGGTCTGCTTGCTAGATAAAGTGTGTTTAAGCTGGATACAGCCAATTTACCAATAATCCTCTTTCTTCAAAAGGACATGTACAGTTTCTGCTAATCTCATGTTAATCTTCAGTACATATATTGGTGGCACTGAACGTAAACAGTGCCACCGAAACAAACAGAACTCACAAATTTTGCTGATTATTGCTGCTGATAATGATCAATTATTGTCATGTTTTGGGCTGTACTAATTGGTTGGAACCGAGAAAAGCATTTGGAGTACTATAGACTGCCAAAAATTATAAACAAATCAAGGAGAAGAGTGCAAAACATTGCCTCAGGAACAAAAGGCTTTGTGAACTGACAATTGACAACATTCATGTTTGTTCTTATCATTTCCAGTCAGGTAGGTGAAATATTAGGCTAATATCTTAATTAATACTGTTGTATCTTTATAACTTATTAACTTTAGTTTGTCAAATTATTTGTGCTTTTTCCTGCTTACTAAGTCCTTTTTATATGATTTAGCTTCTCTCTGAAAACTGCAAGAAATCAATGAATAGTCATTTTCTGACCATAGATTGATTGCTCTGAATACAAATGTCACGTTGCGTCAAAAGGAAATACAAATGAATATCACTGCCGCTCTCTGCACTGGATACAGTATACAGATGTATGTTCGCATTCTGACACAGTCCACGTGAGGACAAATGGAGTTTGCTTTGACGCATTTGTTTTAAACAGCTCGTTTGCAACTTTGTACAGATTTTAGAAGGATTCTAGCATGACGAACAAGTGAATAGCTTATTTTTAATGGCATCCAGTATCATGTCTGAGGATTGTTTGGAGGATTTTGTTTTGTAAACAAGGCACAGTGTCATGGAGAGTTTACAATGAAACATTTGTTGAAAGAAGAAGCAGTACTAGATCTGACTGCAGCTGCATTACAAACTGTAAGTAAATGATTTCATAATGCTTTGTCTGGAAATGATCATTTTATTCAAAACAAAATTCAAACACTCACATGCAATAGCGAGGGGGCGTTGATACTGTTTCCTATGCAATGATGTTAGCCAGTCAAACAGTGGCTGATTTTTGAAAAGCCTTAAAGGGGTCATTGGATGTCCATTTTCCACAAGTTCATATGATTCTTTAGGGTCTTAATGAAAAGTCTATAATATACTTTGGTTAAAAATCTCAATAGTAGTGTAACAAAACACCCTTTTACCTTGTCAAAATCAGCTCTGCAAAAAATAAACTCATTTTACTGCATGGTCCCTTTAAATGCAAATGAGCTCCGTCCCTCTCTGATGTGAGATTATGAGCCATAATGTTTACTTTAGCTGCATTTAATCGTGTTTAGTGCTCTAACAAGCACAAGGCCGTTTGCAAAGATGCATAAAAAACCCTTATACTTACTTCTGCTGTGGGTGAAGCAGCATCAGGAACGATTTGCACGAACATAGACGCATATGTAGATCGGGATCGGCGCTTTCCTTTTTAAAAACTAAAGTAACGTTATCCTCTATGTCTTCTGCTGCTCAAGTGTTGGGAGTAAATGACTACTGCTATGTTCATTATTACATCCACCAACAGAAGTTCAACAGTTCAAACAACATGTAAAAGTGAGTTTTGCATCCGATGACCCCTTTAAAGGATATGGCCCTTAAAATAGGTTGTTTTAGACAGAGCGTCAGAATGAGGGTTGAAAACATTTTTTCACATGTTTATTTATTTATCACAGCTTTTCCAAATATATATTTATTTATATTTTGTGCAAAAAAAAAACCTTTATTAACATTACAAGTAAACCTCAAGGAACATATTCAAATAATAAAAAAAAAAAAATCCATGTCATGACCCTATTAACCCTGGGTTCTTTGGGAAGCTGAACAAGGTCATTTTTTCCCTCACAACCAAAAACACACTTCTTTGGTGACATTGTTGATTTTGTGATCTAAAAGCTAAATGACAAATCCTTCTCAAGCAAAGTTCTGTGCATTGCTGCCAACGACTTCCGTAACCTGAATGAAGCACATTGAGGGACTCTCGCTCTGGTTTATGTGTGCGCACTCTCTTCCCGGAGAAGCAAGGTTGTCAGGTTTTTCACAACAAACGATTAATTGCTACTACCCCAAAACTAGCCCATTTACTTTTTGGTGGGGCTTCCATGGAAAAATTCACATTCCAGGGAATAAATATCATGTTATTGGGAAAAACGTGGACTTGGCAATGCTATGAAGGATTTAAAAAATGAAGGAGTGTATTTGGCACAGTCATACATCCAACTAGTTTTTTTTTTTAAACTTTGGCCATGTTTAGCATGGGAATCCAACTCTTTAGCAGTGTAAATAAGTCAGCATTAGACATCCACTTTAAAGCTTTGAATATGTTGAGACACAAGTTTGTCTTTAGCACTTAATCACTCAGCAGAACTTAAATCAGCAGAATTTGCAGCATTTTGGGATTCTTTCCTGCTTCAAAAGACTGCTTGCCTTTTTAAATTTATATTTGACACATCTTTAATGTATTTTCCCTTATCAACAGTGCCCAGGAAATTCGCTTTTTATATGAAACACTGTAATCTTTTCATTTAATAACCTTTTTGTTTTTTTCAGGAAACTTTATTGCCCTGGTATGTAATGGGAATTATGATGAGTTATGAGTAAAGGAAAGGTGTATGGGTGAGAGAGGAACCTCTTTTATTCGGATGGCTCACTTCTGCAATATTTCTGTCATGAACAACATTAGCAATCTGGGACTTGATGTCTCACAAAATTAAAAGTCTAAGGATGAAGCGACCTGTGGAAAATTGCCACTTTCGACCTCCCTTTCTTCAAAACCAATATGTTGAATGAGTGTTTAGATCCCAGATGTGCAATGAGGTCACGGTTAGATGGACAAAGAGCCGGTCCTCAACCAGTAGCCATGTGTGTAATGTGTTATAGCGACGTTAGGATTCGTTCATTTGCTCGAGGTGGTCTCATTTCCCTTCTCTCCCTCTCTCCCTCCCTCCCTGTTGACTGACTCTGGAATGAGACCAGCATTCCAAATATCCATGACTGCAAGTGATGTAATCCATTAGCTTAGCTTGCAAGAACCACTGTTCTGTGACACACGTTGAGGAGACAGATCTGGACGATTCCTGATGGAGCAACACTGTATACAACACAAGCCCAGATTTAAAAAAATCCCTAAATGGCTCATCTCATTATTTTGATTGGTTTGAAGACTTTACCTGCAACACAAACCTGTATGCCAGCCTCAAGAGGTCTTGATTCACATTTAAAGTTCATGATCATCTATAAATCAGCATGACCTTTTAGAGGGAGTCTTCATTGCTTTGTTTTAGCGAAAGGTATATTGATGTTTCTGTTCATTTCCAAGTTGAAATAACAACAATCAGACAGCTTCAGACAGTCTATGTTATTTTCTGCTAATTCATCTGTCTCTTGGTAATATGGTGAATACTAATAGTGGTTTGGTCCGGTGTCTGTCTGGTAAATACTAATTTGGGTCATCACTCGATGTTAACTGGTCATGAAGCAAAACCAACTGAAAACCACTGCCCTAGAAACACTCTTATAAACATGGCCTACAGCGCCTTGCCAAAGTCTTCTTACCCCTTAAAAACAGGTTTTTAACATCTTTGCAAATTTATTAAAAATAAAAAAACTTATATGATTCCATCGCATAAGTATTTATACGCTTATCTGGGACAGTTGAAATTTAGCTCAGGAGCATTCATATTGCTTGTAGATGTTACTATACTGAATACTGAATACTTATGCAATGTTCTTATTTCAGGTTTTTAACATACTTACAAAGTTGTGACAATTCTGTTTTTGCTTTGACGTTATATTGTATGAAGTGTATATTGATGTGTCAGTTTAACATAAGGCAGCAACATAAAACGTGAAAAACATGCCAAATATATCACCTTGTAATTCTGCACAATTCCATTTTGCTATAACAGTTTGTGTGCGCGAATTACAGAAATGTAATTAAAAATAATACAAAAAATGTCAGAACATCGTTTTTTGTCTAAAAAAATTTGTCCTCGACTTTCATCATGTAACCAAAAGGTCAGAATCTGAATAAAAAACTGGCTCTATACTGTATAAGCTTCTGAGGACCAAAAAAGCACATCAAGAAAAAATAAGATATTTCACAGATAGTTCATTTGCAGAATGACAGAAAAGTCTTTCTTTGAAAAAGGAACAAAGGAGATTGAGTGGGGGCACAGGACTCCCAAGGGGGAGGCATAAAGTCAACTTCACATGTTAGATTACTTCAAAGCGTGAAACAGTGAAATGGAAAATTTCAAGGGCTGTTTCCCTCTAGAGTCTAGAGTATTTTGTGGTAGCAGTGGAAAAAAACAAGTTACGTTTTGAAGGTTGTTAGTTTAAATGATTATTAATATGTATTCATTTACTGGTGGTGGTAAGATCACACCATGCTAAAAACAAGCCTTCAACAAAACTACTTTTATGTTGAATAATGTTTGTGCTATATAAAGAACTAAACATTTAGTGTATCATCTAACTCTTTAAGTGTCTAATAAATGAATTTGCGAACAAAAGGATTGTGTTAAAATAGGAAAAAGGCAAAACAGAAGCATTTTTTCTAGTGGTCTTTTAGACCCCCTCAATGTTAAGCCTACTCACTTTTTCCATTCTAGCTGTCCGATCAAACCCACCCACACAGTTACCATTTCTTCTCTTTGCCTGATGTGTGTAAACGTCACATCCAAAAACAAGGTTATCTATCAGAGGTTTCACTGCAGTCTGGACACACACACACAAAAAAAAATGCATACATCTAAAGCCACACACACAAAAGGTATATTTTTGGAGTTTGTAGCCCAGGTGTGATGTCTCGCTTTCTTCTGCTGACTGGTATTTCACACTATTGCTGTGGCTTTTGATCACATGACTGTTAAATGGAGAACAGGAAATGGGTGAGAACTGAAACTGTGACATTTTAACAAGTGTCAGCTCGTTTTTTAATTGACAGTTAAACTCATGTAGCCTTAGGCTATGCAAATCTGCAATAGTTTTACTCCTTACATTGTTAAATGACAAAAAATGCCATCGTTATCGTTGTTCCAGAGAACAAACTGAACATATAGGTTAGGCTTCAAACTCTGTCTTTAACTGACTGAGTTTAAAGAAGATGTTTTTGTCAGTTATCTGTAGGTTAGTTAACTAGCTAGGCAAGGACAGTCGGTTTTGCTCAGACCTGGCAGTATTGAGGATCCACATACAGTATTTGTTATATTTTTGTTTACAAACTGTTGTTGGATGGTTATCAATTTGTGTATTGTGATAGCCCTGCGTATTTTGTCTGCTGGCAAAGAGAAACCAGCTACAACTCAGCTACAACAACAGCTGCAGTTTCCATGTTTAGATCATTTTGCAATGGCTGAATCACAGAAAGACATTCACTGAGAACAGAGGCGTATTATGAGGAGATTGATGTCTGCCAGCGATTATTGAACTCTTGGCAGGTAGAGTGAGGCGGTGGCGGCTCCCAGGAGACTGTGGCTACCATCTGGACTGGAAAGAGATGCAAACAATTCCCCCTTCACTAAGTCCCTGTGTGCTGTTGTGCTGCATGGTTTTGCATTTATATGTAGAAAAAATAAGTGAAACTGAAATGATAATGTGGTAAATGTTCCAACCAGTCTGATTTAGTGGTGTAAATATAGCCAGCATTTTGTTTAAAGCTGTGCAAATGCTTCCTGAATACTGTCCTCCACAAAAAAAGACATCACGTCCATTATGTTCTCTTTATCCTTCATTATACACTACCAGTCAAAAGTTTTTGAACAGTAGGATTTTTAAAGTCTTTTCTGCTCACCCAGCCTGCAATCATTTGATCCAAATCTCCAATTTAGAAATTTGTAACTATTTAAAATAACTATTTTACATTTGAATACATTTTAAAATGTCATTTATTTCTATGATCAAAGCTGAATTTTTAGCATCATTACTGCAGTCTTCAGCTTTTTTCAGGTTTATTTGATGAATAGAAGGTGTTTCTTGAACTGCAAATGAGCATCTTAAAATGACTTCTGAAGGATCATGTGACACTGAAGACTGGAGTAATGATGCTGAAAATTTAGATTTGATCACAGGAATAAATTACATTTTCAAATATATTCAAATAGAACACAGTTGTTTTAAATGGTAAACATAGTTCACACTTTATTTTGAGATGTTCTTGTTACAGTATCATTATACATTTAAGTACATTTACATAGTAAGTACATGTAACGTGTAACCAGGAGACTTTAAAATGAAGTTAATTTGACTGTTTTTGCTGTACTTCGGATCAAATAAATGCCGGCTTGGTGAGCAGAAGAGACTTCTTTAAAAAACATTAAAATTTCACTGTTCAAAAACTTTTGACATGTAGCCTTGGTTGTTTTAACTATGTCCAAAATTGCAGCAGCAATCCAGAGAAAGGTCCAAAACAAAAGGTTTTGAAAAAGAAATAATAAATATGCTACTGTTCAAAAGCTTGGGGGAGAAAATAATACTTTTAGCAAGTATTAAATTGATCACAAATTACAATAAAGATATTTAATGCTACAAAACATATATTTTGATTAAAAATATAATGGAGACTTTGAAAAAGCTTACATGCCCAAAACATTTGAACAGTACTGTAAATGCCAAGTTCTGTCAAGAAACTCTAGATGGGTCGTTAATGCAAATTAATTATATTAACAGCTTTAAAAGCTACTTGGCACAAGCTGATTGGTTCGTGTTGCATTTGCAGCCAATGGGCTTGCTGCTTTACATTTAAACAACTAGTTAACATTCACTAGAGCATTTCACAATGTGTTTTTAGCATTTCTCTGAAACCCTCCACCTCCCCAGCTCCACCTGTATAGATCTGCTACGGGTTATTATATATGCTAGTTGTGCAGCAGTATGTCTTAAATACTCACAGCACCATATCGGTATATGTACTGGCAGTAGCAAGTTCATGTCCTTGTTTTGCAGCAGCAATTTAACAGCATAGCAGATCAATTCTACTAAGACCAAATACATTAACATTGTTGTCATGTAACAAAAACACCCTTAAATGTTTATATATTTACTCTAAATGAGCATTTGCATTGACTGCTTGAGCCGATGATGTCAATGAAAGTGTTCAGCACCAAACACCACTTCAGTCAATTGTGCCTCTCATTAGGAGCATGTAGTGTTCATTAATATGGATATAAGAAATGAACAACAAACAATAACACAGTTACCAAGGTAGCTGCATAAGAACAACTAAAAGCATACAAAGATTAACAAGACTTGCATATTAATATGTAAATGAATATGAAAAAAGTAGCTTTGACAGGCAATACTGGTTCATGAGTAAACTGAATTTTAAAAAAGCACATTTAAAAAATATCTGATGTCTTTATTCACAAGGGCAGAACAGAAGCTCAGATAGACAAAAGAAATATTCATGATTGCTTTTTTTCATATACACTATAGTTAATACACTTGCGCTTAATACGAAATTAAATTACAATAAAATCCGTGGGAGCCTCAATATTTACACAAAGACAATTCAAGTAAAATAGAACAACAGCACTGATACATTTTTATCAGGGAGACAACTATTGAAAGTCTCAGATGGTAAACACGACAGTATTCACAGCTGAAAGAATATGATCAAACGCAACCGAAGAACCTGAAATGTCATGATTTTAGAAGTCAGTATTTCATTCTAATTAAAGTGTTCTAAGGTGACGATGCTTTTTCATTCTATGATTGTATTTTAAATGTTGAATTCAAGTATTTAAAGGTGAAGCTAGTGTAAACACTGTGGCTCTGTCACGGCAGTCTGAGGTGTCTGGGGTGTCTGGGGTGCAGCTTCCTGTTTTTCTGTACAAGGGCCTGACAGATGAGGATGATAGGAGTGTTTGGGAAATGTTTGCTAGTGGCACTGAAGTTACACGCTTTACCTTTAAGATACAATAAGTCAATACCAACCCAAAACAAAATTTCATTTTATGATTCACATAGATTTTATATCTATGTTGATCTACTGTAATCCATTAGATTAGGCAGAGTGAACACACTCTTTAGTGGTCTGCATTATCAGCATATACGTATAAACCAATTTTCACAATATCGGAATTAAATTATATTATACAAAGGGATGCAGTTATTAACATATCATTTAGAATTCTTAATGTCTTCAAAAAGTCATAAAACGCAGATAGAAAGTACTAAAAATACTTTAAGCCCATATGTGAGTCTACCACAAATCTGCAGAAGTCTCGTTTTGTATAAAAATCAATGTGCAACAAATTCTTCATCCTGTAACAAACATATAAAAAGAAATGCAAAGTCTATGTACAATAAGAGTCCACCACAGTTTGGCATCTCACAAGCGTGCAATACGTACAGAAAGATCAGACGTCATACTGAAGTCCTGGGTTTTCTGATGACTAACTGGACGGGACCCTCAGAGACTGTTTTAATGATGTTCCAGGCATCGTAGTGCATAAGGCCCTGCAAAGACCTGCCGTTGATGGCTAGAAGTTCATCTCCGACATCAACGACCCGGGACTGTTCGGCGGCTCCTCCTGAATGGTGACAAAGAACACACAATTTGAACTAGACCCATCTTATCTTGCTCTGAGATGAGGTATGCTCTCTCTTGATATGTAGATTACACCATAGTCTCCCCCTAGTGGACGTGCTTGAATACTTGAGTAAAGCACTAACCACGGAAAATGCGTTTGATGTAAAGAGGTCGATCTCCAAGGGCAGATGCTTTGCCTCCATCTAGACTGAACCCTAAACCAGCTGTAGTCTTCTGTAACTCCACACTCAAAGCCCCGTCTGGCCCTACTTCCACACCTACAACACACCAAGAAGCCAGTTAGGGGCAGAAAATGGTATTTGGTAATGGTATTTGAAAACTCCAGATACTCACTTGTTTTATGCTCCCTGATGCTGTCTCTATGGCCTAAAGTAGGACAGATTTCAGTCTGAAGGGGAAGTTCTTGTCTAGGTGATGTTGGCTCAGTGTGCTTTCCCTTTTGGATGATCACTAATGCCTGCTTCGGCAGTCTGGTCTGATGAAGGCAGGACAGCGCCTCTCCGTGCGTGATCCCACTCAAGCTGGTCCCGTTTATTGATAAAACTCTGTCTCCTCTGTGAATAGTGCCTTCCACGCCTGCCACCCCTCGAGTGAACACCCGATGAACCTGCGGCAAAAGAAATGTAACATTTCAGTACTAAACTTAGTTTAGAAGGTAACTCAATTTAAAGGATTAGTTCACTTCCAGAATAAAAATGTCTTGATAATTTACTAACCCCCATGTCATCCAAGATGTTGATGTCTTTCTTTCTTCAGTTGCAAAGAAATTTAGGTTTTTGAGGATGGTGGATCAGAGAGGATTAATGGGGATCAGAGGGTTGAAGGTCCAGATTGCAGTTTCAGTGCAGCTTCAATTGGCTCTACACGATCCCAGCCGAGAAATAAGGGTTTTATCTAGCAAAATTATCTGTCATTTTCTAACAAAATCAAAATTAATATACTTTTTAACCACAAAAGCTTGCCGATGCATGTCTGTGACACGCATTAGGAAATCACGTTGGAAAGGTCACATGTGGTTAGTTCTTCGCCTGTGTGCTTTGGTTCAAAAAGGCAGAGTAGGGCGAAAAACTCTATTTCATTTTATCTTCCAACTTCAAGATTGTCCAACATCGTTGTTTTACCTTTTTTTGTAAAGTTGGTCGGTACTTCTGCCTACCTTTCCAATCTGACTATGTAATGCATGAAGTCGAGCTAGTGCAAGACGAGCATTTGTTGTTAAAAAGTATAGATTTAAATTTTTTTTTTAGAAAATGACCGATCTTTTCGCTAGATAAGACCCTTATTCCTTGTGTAGAGCCTTTTAAAGCTGCACTGAAATGGCAATTTTGACCTTTAACCTGTTGGTCACCATTCAAGTCCACTATATGGAAAAAAATCCTGGACTGTTTTCCTCAAAAAACCTAAAAAATTTTTGTTACTGAAAAAAGAAAGACATGTCTTCAAAGATGTTGATGTCTTTCTTTTTTCAGTCGCAAAGAAATTTAGGTTTCTGAGGAAAACATTCAAGGATTTTTCTCCATATGGTGGATCAGAGGGGATCAATGGGGATCAGAGGATTGAAGGTTGAAGATTGCAGTTTCAGTGCAACTTCAATTGGCTCTACACGATCCCAGCCGAGAAATAAGGGTTTTATCTAGCAAAATTATCTGTCATTTTCTAACAAAATCAAAATTAATATACTTTTTAACCACAAAAGCTTGCCGATGCATGTCTGTGACACGCATTAGGAAATCACGTTGGAAAGGTCACATGTGGTTAGTTCTTCGCCTGTGTGCTTTGGTTCAAAAAGGCAGAGTAGGGCGAAAAACTCTATTTCATTTTATCTTCCAACTTCAAGATTGTCCAACATCGTTGTTTTACCTTTTTTTGTAAAGTTGGTCGGTACTTCTGCCTACCTTTCCAATCTGACTATGTAATGCATGAAGTCGAGCTAGTGCAAGACGAGCATTTGTTGTTAAAAAGTATAGATTTAAAAATTTTTTTTAGAACATGGCAGATCATTTCGCTAGATAAGACCCTTATTCCTTGTGTAGAGCCTTTTAAAGCTGCACTGAAATGGCAATTTTGACCTTTAACCTGTTGGTCACCATTCAAGTCCACTATATGGAAAAAAATCCTGGACTGTTTTCCTCAAAAAACCTAAAATTTTTTTGTTACTGAAAAAAGAAAGACACGTCTTCAAAGATGTTGATGTCTTTCTTTTTTCAGTCGCAAAGAAATTTAGGTTTCTGAGGAAAACATTCAAGGATTTTTCTCCATATGGTGGATCAGAGGGGATCAATGGGGATCAGAGGATTGAAGGTTGAAGATTGCAGTTTCAGTGCAGCTTCAATTGGCTCTACACGATCCCAGCTGAGAAATAAGGGTTTTATCTAGCGAAACGATCTGTCATTTTCTAACAAAATCAAAATGAATATACTTTTTAACCACAAAAGCTGCGTGTCTACGACTTCATGCATTATGAAATCACGTTGGAAAGGTCACACGTGGTTAGTTCTTCGCCTGTGTGCTTTGGTTCAAAAAGGCAGAGTAGGACGAAAAACTCCATCTCCACCTCACTTTATCTTCCAACTTCAAGATTGTCCAACATCGTTGTTTTACCTTTTTTTGTAAAGTGGGTCGGTACTTTTGCCTACCTTTCCAATCTGACTATGTAATGCGTGAAGTTGAGCTAGTGCAAGATGAGCATTTGTTGTTAAAAAGTATAGATTTAAATTTTTTTTTTTAGAAAATGACAGATCGTTTCACCAGATAAGACCCTTATTCCTTGTGTAGAGCCTTTTAAAGCTGCACTGAAATGGCAATTTTGACCTTTAACCTGTTGGTCACCATTCAAGACCACTATCCTGGACTGTTTTTCTCAAAAAACCTAATTTCTTTGTTACTGAAAAAAGAAAGACATGAATATCTTGGATGACATGGGGGTGAGTACAATATCAGGACATTTTTATTCTGCAAGTGTAATCATTTAATTGTATTCAACTCTGTATGTTACTACTGGTTCCTTTAAAAACCACAAGGGGGAGATAATGTGTAATTATAAATGCTACTGAAATGGCTACTGATATTTCATTTATTTAATTATTTTATTTTTAAAAGCAAAAGGTTTCAGTTTTTGCTTGAACAAAAGAGCTTACAGTAATAGATTTCTGCTCCAGATCTACTCCTCCGGCGATGCTGAAACCCAGTCCAGATCCTTGCTCTTTGGTTAAGATCACAAAATAAATGTCATCTTTAACCTAAATAAAAAGATTCACCCAAGACTGTTAGCTTTTTTTATATCAAAAGTAAAACATAGAAAGCTATAAATAGGGTCCATAAAAACAACGACTGTTCTGTTAGGAAAAACAGATTGATAAAAAATAACAAAAAAGTGTCAGTTGAAAAATTGTGAGCTTTATAAATATTAATAAGCCACAAACAAAAGCGTTTTGTAATTGTTAGAATGCCAGATGGCCTTTATACTTAAAATACTAGCTTTCTAAATAGACATTAAAACAATATGATATGTACAAACCATTTTGAATACCATTTTTGGAACATAAAAAAAGTGTGAAGCTTGAGACTTGATAAATTACCTCTGAAAGAGTGTTTGTTTCTTGTATGAGACCTGTCACATCCACTTTGGTTGTGAGGGAACACAGAACATCCTGCACTTTATTTTGGTCTGAAGGAGAAGATTCAAGATCTTTCAAACTGTTGGAGAAAAACACCACCAATATCAGCTGTTTTTGTCTTAGTCAGCAATGTGTTAAAATGTTATCAAGTAACGGTTGTTAAATATATCGGATGTGACTATCACACATCACAAAACTGAAATAAAAATATAATATAGTTGAGGTCAGAAGTTTACATACACCTTGCGGACCAAAATAAGAGGGATAATACAAAATGCATGTTGATTTTTATTTAGAACTGACCTTAACAGATATTTCTGATTAAAGACATTTACATATATTTACATGCTTTTTTTGTGTATTTGAACCCCACAATGACTGTATGATTTTGAGATCTATATTTTCACACTGAGGACAACTGAGGGACTCATTACAGAAGGTTAAAATGCTTAATGATGCTTCAGAATGAAACAATGCATTCAGAGCCGGAAGGTGAAAACTTTTTGTGAAACATGTAAGTCTCTTCTGTAGCTTCTGAAGGGCAGTATTGTATGGAAAAAAAATATGATATTTAGGCAAAATAAGAAAAATCTTCGTTCTGTTCAAAAGTTTACACCCCTGTCTCTTAATGCATTTTTTTTTTCAAAAGCATCAGTGAAGATTTGAACCTTATGTAAGAGTTGTACTGTATTTGAGTCCCTCAGTGTAAAAATATTAAAGAAAAACCAACACATTTGTGGGACCTGAAGGATTTTTCTGAAGAACAGTGGGCAGTTTAACTGTTCAGGACAAAGGGACAAGGGACCCATGAACAAAAAACAAAAACACAGCTGTGGATCATTAAGGTAACAACTGGGTAATTTTTATAAATTCAACTATCATTTTCTCTTGTGGACTATATGTAAACATCTTTGACGTGAAATATCTCATTCAGATCCTTATAAATAAAAAATAGCATGCATTTTGTATGATCCTTCTTATTTTGGCAAAAAATAAGATTCTGCAAGGTGTATATAAACTTTTGACCTCAACTGTATGTGCTGAGATATGTAACCCTAACGCTAATTTAAAACACAACTAAAATATAAAAACTATAAGAAAACTTTAAAAATTTAAATATAAAAACACTAAAATTAATACTATTGTAATCCATATTTTTTCACTGCATACTATAAACTGTTCTTCACTCACCTTATAGACCAGCATGAGAGCCCTGTGACCTGGCCTTCATTTTGGTCCCCATTGCTGGGTGAACCAGGAACCCCAGAGTCAACACTGCTCACCCTGGTCACCACGGTGCACTGCATGTTGCGTGATGTTGGGTCTATGGATCTGCAAGGGTAGATTTCCAGCTCCGTCTTAAAGATCACATTTCCAGGGTCATTGCTGAAATCCTCAGTGCACAGCTTGTCTAGTTCAGGCATGCTCAGTGCCCTAATCTCCCTCAATTTGGAGCGCGACAGGCCTCCGTGTGCTCGGGCGTTGCGGGAGCGCAGTACGGGTGGTGTGTGTACAGCAGGCTGGTTCAGAGAGGCCTCTTTTCTCACCTTCTCTTTCATAACAGTTTCTGTAGTTTGCTTTGGAGGGGTTGATTCAAAGATGGTGGCGACTGAAGTTGACGAATTCTGTGGGTACGCCGGAGAAGGGGTTGAGCTCAAATGGTCTACACATGAGCTGAAACTCCTTCTCAAAGAACGACTGTCACCAGACTGACTGCTAGTAGATCCAGCATAGCCAGATAACCTCCGGTTCAGAGGTGGCTTTGAGGTGTTAGCATAAAATGGTATGTCTATACATTTTACAGATTGATCAAAGCTGGCTAGATTCTCAAATGACTGGATTCTTTGACGAACTGAGAAGGGGTTTGGGTCAAGAGACCCACTAGTGTCCGTAGAGCAGCTCCTGCGGTCTAATCCCTTTAGATACAGTTTAGACATGCTTGTTTTGAGACTTGAACCAGCATCTTTGTTATTTGAGTACCTGAGGAGATTTTCTTCCTGGCCATTGCAATACACCTTTTCAGCAGTTTCATTAGCTTTATTAGTACCATTATGCTGCAAACAACTAGATGAAGAATTGGTTGATTCTAATGAGATTGTGGGTCTTCCAAGAGAAGAGTCTGAATTCGATTCCTCCCACTCAACTTGATCAACCGATACTGAGGCTAAGCTTAAATGGCTCGCATTTACAGCTTCCTTGCGTGTCAGCACAGGTGTAGACGATGAAGAGGATGACAGACGTACCTCAATGAAAGTTCTTTGAGTGTTGACGACAGTGACCTCGGATTTTGAGATGTGCTCCTTTAGATCAGAGACTTGCTCCTTCTTGGAAGGCTTAAGCTCTTCTTTGGTGGTGTTGATGGAATTTGTCTTTAAAACACTGGACAAAGGTTGACTCTGGTCAGCTTTACAAGAATTAACCCTGATCTTCTCAGAAGTTCTGGTAGATTTAGGGCTACCAGTTGGTGTAGTTCTTTTGGAGACAAGTTTGGGAGACTGACCTGGGGAGCTAAGAGCTTTTTTCTGTCCTGGACTTTCCACCCTGGGCGATCTAGAGGCGGACTGTTCTTGGTCTTTGGATTTACTCTTAATACTCAAACCTTTGAGTTTAGAAGAGGTATTTGACTTTTTATCATCAACTTTGAGTCTACCTCTCAGCAGGGGTGAGACAGGGGTGTCATTGGGGGATTTAGTTCCCAAAGATTTGACACAATAAGGGGTGGATTTGCTCTGGGTTTGAACTTTCTCTGGAATTTTCTCTCTCTCCTTGTCTTTTGGAGCAATTGTAGAGGAGGCCTGCCCACTGGCTTTGCCATTGGTATAATTTAATGCCTTGGGCTCGGACACAGTCGACCCCGGTGGCACTTGCCCAGTGTCGAGTTTCTCTACTGACAAAGATGCATTTGTGAGCAACTTAGCTGTCCTCTCTTGACTTCTTGGGGTGACGTGACAGTTGCTCTGAGGAACACCTGTTGGTGTCTGGCACATTTGAACAGAATTTGAAACTGTTTCACATTTTTCATCAGATTTGCGGTTAGATGGTGTTGTCTGAGATGCACAAATTGCCTCATGTTTCATGGAAGTGTGTCCACTATCCCTATTTATAAGATCACCCGAAACTTGAGGGCAATGTGAATCTGGTAACTTAGAGAAAGAATGATTCTCCTCGTCTTGCATTGTGAGTGACGGAGGGTTGTGGAGATCCATACCAGCAAGTGTCTTGTCAGCACTCTGGCTTTTAGCCATGCTTTTTCTATCCGACCGAGAGCTGCCCTCTGATTGGCTGAATGTAGGCTGACTGATAGTGCTGAAACAGAGCTCAACCTCCTCCTCATCTGTGTCAGTGTTCTGACGACCCTCACAGTGACCTTGAGACGACTGTACTTTGACAGCACTGTCTGCAGAGTCACTCTCAGAGTCACTATCTTCCACCAGACTGTACATACTTGGTTTCTCTCCATGTCCTTTAACTGGAGGGACAATGTCCTCTCCCAGATTACTAAAGTTCCTTGAGTAACTATTTAAAAATGTCTTTCCTACAGGAAAATGGCAAGCGCTGTTCCCCACATCTAGGGCAGATAAATCCAGAAGGTTAGGTTGTGATTGCGCTGCAGTCCCTGTGTCGTCTACTTTACTGCACTCTTCTGTTTTTGCACTTGCTTCTGTGGAACACAAGACACTTCTGTCTTTTTCTTTGCTTTCTGCTGAGTTCAGTTCAGTTATGACATCATCAATATTAGTGACGGGAATGCTGTTGCTGTGGTTTGATAATGCCTGTTTCACATTTGTTTCTGATGAAAGGCTTTCTCGGGCTGCAACAAGAGTTTCGTCCATATGATCCCCTTCCTCTGGAGGATGTCTAGATGTCTCCATTTTAGACGAGCCCTCACAGCCAGAGGACATCATCAGGCTAGAAAGTCGATCTACAGCTGCAAATATGGACAAAAAATAAAATATAGTTAAAATCATTTTTAGTTGTTACAAATGTTCAAGTCAGGTAAAGGTTTAGTTCACTTCCAGAATAAAAATTGCCTGATAATTTACCCACCCCCATGTCATCCAAGGTGTTCATGTCTTTCTTTCTTCAGTCAGGATTTTTCTCCATATAGTGAACTTCAATGGTGGCCAACGAGTTAAAGGTCTTATCTAGCACAACGATTGGTCATTTTCTAGAAAAGAATGTATATGCTTTTTAACCACAAATGCTCTGCATACTCTAGCTCTGTCTTCATGCATTGTGTAAGCACGTTGTGTATGGTTAGTTCTTCATCTGTGTACTTTGGTTCAAAAAGGTGGGGTTGGACGAAATACATCTAATTTTCTCCTCCAACTTCAAAATCATCCGACATCATTGTTTTACCTTTTTTGTAAAGGGCGTCTGAGTTTTTGTAAACACTGGGTCGGTACTTCTGCCTACACCACAAGATCGATTATGTAATGCGTGAAGTCGAGCTAGTGCAAGGTCAGCATTTGTGGTTAAAAAGTATATCAGTTTAAAATTTTTTTTTTGAAAATGACTGATCGTTTCATTAGATAAGCCACTTATTGCTCAGCTGGGATTGTGTAGAGCCCTTTGAAGCTGCATTAAAAACTGCAATTTGGACCTTCAACCCGTTGGTCACCATCAAAGTCAACTATAATGAAGAAAAATTCTGGAATGTTTTCCTCAAAAACCTTATTTATTTGTGACTGAAGAAAGAAAGACATGAGCATCTTGCATCTTGAGTAAATTATCAGAAAATTTTTATCCTGGAAGTGAACTAATCCTTTAATCATCATGGTTCATTATGCCAATTTGCACTTTAAATCAATAACAGGCAGTTAAAACATGGCAAACAGTTAAAGAGAATCGCTGGATAAGATGACTTTACACCAAGATAAGTCCTACCATATAAGTGCACAGTTGAGGCCTGCGAGACAAGCTGCAAATTGCCTGTTTTATAAATTAACATTCCATTGGAAAACTATTCCAACTAATCCTTTCCATTCTCCCAAAATATGCATAGCAAATTATACTAAAAGAAACCCAGATCCATATCATTGCCGTTCATTTCATAATCTGATATTTCACTCATTCTGTTATTCATTATTGTTGTTCAAAGCCAGCACCACAGAGCCAAACTCAACAGAGTTGGAAACTTGGGACTACTATGAAATAACTTCTCAGACAAAAAAGGTGAGTCCCACTCTGAGCATACCCAGGGATTGGTGGGAAACAAAGGCAATCTGCAGAGAAAGGATTTTTCTATTGTTTCCAATGATGTAATACTGGCATCCTGGAGGCATAATGTCTAAAACTTTGCTCAGTTTTGCCTGAAGACGACTCTGAATACTCCATTCACAATTAAACACACAAATGTAAAATATGCATCATCTCCTGAAATATTGAATGGGTATTTTACAGGGTGTAAATGAAAAAGCTAGACCTGGTGGTGCATTCAACATGATTAAGTGCATTTTATTCTAAACATCATACACACAGGTGATAAATGCTCATATTTACATAATTTATATGAGCATATGCTCTAATGTACGAACAAGGTGAACAAGATCGATCACATACAGTATAAACGTGAGATGAGATGACGGCAGGTATAGACAGACAAAGACAGACACATGACAAATATATTAATATACTATATAACAAGTTGTTTCTTGAGGCTACTGCTCTGCATGATGAGACATTCAAAAGTACAGATTCAAATTCTTTGACCAATGTGTTACATCTTTTATTTAAAATTTGAATGTGGCAGTCAGAGCAATAACACCAAATCTAGATTCTAATTGACTAAAGGCCTCTAGGAAGCATTAGCGCTGTTGCTCTACACATCTACGGTGGCTACGGTAGTGAAGTAATCAATAGTCACCATTGACAAATAGCCAGGAGCCTGCAGTTCCCTTTGAGCTGGTGAGGGGTACTGCCAGAAAGGGGAAGCCTGTAGTACTTCTATCTCTTTAAGGCAGCATGGGGAAAGACAGACTGATCTCTTTATTGCAGTGGTAATTCTACCTGTGCTAACAGTCAGCCCAGGATATATTATACAAGACCTGTTTATCCTGTTATATTGTGATATATGGTTTATACAATTAGAAAACAGCTTTAAATCAGCTGGAGCACCACAGTCTGCGGGAAGGGAGGAGGGAATGTGGATTAACAAGCCATCTAGAGCAATCTGACACTATACGTAACACAGCATTGACTACCATTCTTAATCATAGCAAATTGCATGTTGATTATTAGATTGCCAGTGTATATTAACATCAGTATCAGTATAGTTGGCTAATGTAGTGCAGGTTATAAAATGATGTTTTAGGGAACTGCTTTATGTTGTTCCAAACCTCTTACGATTTTCTTTCTTCCATAGAACAAAAAAGGAGAAACTATAGACAGATTTTTTTTCAAATTACAATAGAAGGTTTGCACTTCTGTCACAATTTGGTCAGTTACTCGGATGATTGGACATATTGGAGACACCCAGATGTAAACAACAGCATGGATTGCATGGTTAATGTACTACTGAATACGTTGTTCTGCTAATTTATGCTCACTAAAACACAGATAAAATGTGTGGAAGCTGCTAAATCATACAGAGTCATAATCACACAGACGTAGTAAGCAGGAAATGGCTCAATATTTTGACAAACTAAAGTTAATAGGGGTAAAGCTACGAATAAGCAGTATTAATTAAGATATTAGCCTAATATTTCACCTATCAAGAACAAACACAAATGTTGTCAAGATTTTTGCCCTAGAAATTCTGGTTGAGTTTGGCCAACCACAAATGCCTTTTGTTCCTCAGACAGTTTTTTGCACTATTCTCCTTGATTTGTTTTAACTTTTGGCGGTCTATAGTACTCCAAATGTTTTTCCCGGTCTGACCGATTAGTGCAGCCCCAACATGAAAATTATTAACCATTTTCTGCAGCAATAATCAGCAAAATATGTGAGTTTCGTTTGGTTCAGTTGTGTTGTTTACATTCAGTGCCGCCAATATGGCGATTGATGATGCGTCATGAAAACAGTCTCTATTAACAGAGATGAAAAAACCACCACAAAAGAAGTTCATACAACGTGTATTATTAGAAATCACATTTGACCAGTTTTATAATGCTGTTAAGGTGAATTTACTTTGTGTTTTAAGCTCGAAACATCAGTCACCATTGCTTGCAACTGCATGGAAAAGACTGAGTTTTAAAAAGTTGTCTTTATGTGTTCCACCAAAGAAAATCATATGGCTTTGGGACAACAATTTTCATTTAAAAGGGACCATCCTTCTTTTGAAACATTTAAATGAGCAGACATACATGGGAAAAACCCACCACCAAAGCTATTATCGACTTATCATTGGTTAACTCCAGGAAGCAATATATACAGTATACTGGCTGCAACTCACCTGAGACTGGCTTTTTAATCTCTAAAGTCAATGTGACTGGCAGGTTGTGCATGAGGTCACAGATCTCCTGATAGGTGGATGTACACACAGGGGTGTCACCAATTGTTACAATCTCATCACCAACGCTCATCTTCCCTGAGGCTTCCTAAAAAGAATAGACATGAAAGAAATTCTCAGATTTATTTAGGAGATAAATACATTATTCTGGATCTCATCCATGCCTGCAAGCACAGGCAGCTGTCCGACACCAAATATCATCTCAACAGTGGGGATGGGAATCATAAAGAATTGAACAATTCTGGTACCTTAAATTTTCTATTAACAATTTTTTTTAGTCTTTTAGGGAAGGAAAAGGGAAGTTAAAGGGATAGTTCACTCAAAAATAAAAATTCTGTCATTAATTACTCACTCTCATGTTGTTCCAAACCCATAAGACCTATATTCATCTTCAGAACACAAATTAAGATATTTTAGACATCAATGCAAGTACCACGTTCAAGGCACAGAAAGGTAGTAAGGACTAGGGGTGGGAAAAAAATCGATAATGCAATATATTGTTGTGCTCTCTGTCGCAATAAATAATCGATACACTAACGGCCAATATCGATATTTTATTACAACACAAAATGATTAATTTACCCGTTGTCAGTGTCACTGTCACTACCCAATATCTACCATTCTGTTTGCGGGGGGCGCTGTTCGAGTAAATAGGGGTAAAGTGGCGGAAGCAGCGGCCAGTGAAGAACACAAGTTAACTAACAACAACAGAGAAGAAGCGCAGAAAAAAGAGACGCGAGAAGAATGGCGGAAAATAACGAAAAACAAATCAAAGACCCACCCGCTAGTTGAGCATGCTGATCAGTTAGTGTTCCTCAAGAAGAATATGCCTTGATGTGACCACTGTCCAGGTTAACATAAAGCACTTTACAGTAACTTACTACTGACGTTTCAGTATCATATGTTAATTAATGTTCATGTTGTTTTTTTTAATGTTCAGGCACTTTTATCTCTCTAGCCGTACAGTGTTTACATTTAAGACAAGGGGCAGTGAGTTATTATGCAAATGTATATTTCTTTGCACAGTGTTGGAAATGTTGGCATTAATAAATGCATAAGATTTCCCTATTATGGGTATTTTTTTCTTTTTCAGTCACATATATCGTGATTTATCGTTGATGAAATTTCTTATTGAATATCGTAGATATCGTGAATCGTGATATTGTCATTATCGTGGGCCACATATCGCCACAGAATTGAATCGTGAGTTACCTGTATCGTCCCACCCCTAGTAAGGACACTGATAAATGTCCATGTGACATCAATTGTTCAATTCATAAAGCTACAAGAATCCTTTTTATGCACAAAAAAACCTTTTCGGGCCTTGAACGTGGTAATTACATTGCTGTCTATGCAGGATCAGAATCTCTTGGATTTCATCAAAATTACTTTAATTTACTTAATACACTCCACTTTTTTGGAAATAGGCTCATTCTCCAACTCCCCCCAAGTTAATAAGTTCCCTGCGCATGCAGTTGGTCACGTTGTGCTGTGTGATATTACTGCGCCTGCTTCGGCCATATTACGGCAGCAAACTTCCTCGACTATTACGCCAGAATGGGAGTGTAGTTCCTAATCTTATCGGCCTAGAAAACCACATCTTTACATTTTCCGATGGTCTTGATACACGATATAACTACAGAAGAGTCACATTTTAAATAGGACAAATACAGATACTCGTTGGTCATTTTTGAACGCGATGCTATTGGTCTAATAGGATTCAATGATCTATGCTAAGCTATGCTAAAAAAGATATCGCCAGAGCAGGAGAATGGCTGAGTGGATTTCAAAACGGTAAAAATCAACTTATTGTCGGCGCCGACATATAGCGGCGTTGCGCTCTGGGTGTCCCGTGTTCGAATCCCGACTCGAGGACCTTTCGCGATCCCGCCCCATATCTCTCTCCTACTTCGCTTCCTGTCATATTTGATCTGTCCTATCATAATAAAGGCAAAAATGCCAAAAAAAAATAAATCTTTAAAAATCAACTTATTAACTCAGGGGGAGTTGGAGAATTAGCCTATTTCCAAAAAAAGTGGAGTGTTCCTTTAATGTTTCGAGATGAACCAGAACTAAAAATGTCTTTTGGTACTGATCATTTTCTATATAAAAGTCTCTTTCTTGAACACAGCCTTGACTCAGTTGACACAGTTGAATGTTAAAAAGCATTGCAATCAATCAAAACATTCACAATTTCCAACCTACCCTTTCAGCAACACCTCCCGGTCTCAGCCCTGTGATCAGCACCTTAAGTGGGGCGGACTTGATCTCCAGATCCAGACCAAAAGACTCGGTCTCACTACGCTGGAGCACTATTGTCTCAATGGTGCAGACCCCTGCTAACTCACTGGACTCCCCCTTCTTGCAGTGAAGCATCCTGCAGGGCGGCCGTGCGCTGTTCTGTGCAACCTGGGCAGGGGTTGCTGGGAGTATAGGTGGTTCTTCACCCTTGGTCTTTTGTGGAGGGTTGGGGCACTCAATGCTCATCATGCTCTTGACACGAGTCACAGCTTTGTGCTCCAGCTTGGGTGAGCGTTTGACCTCCTGCCCTTCTCGATGGGGCTCTTTTTTGATGCCCAGGTTTGTTCCTCCAGCTGTCTCCATGGAGCGAATGGGAATGAAGGGAGATTCGGCACCAGGTGGGCCGCTAGGTCCTTCCTCAGATTCAAGTGAGCTACCATAAAGCGGAGTGGCTGCTTCACTGCTTATCTGTCTGTGGCTCTCACTGCTGTCTTGACTTTCATCATCGACCTCAAGAGATGACGTGGCTATTACAATACCAGAGTCTTCCTCTTGGTGGTGGCCACTATCTGAAACCCCACGGAGAAGGCGACGGAAGGGGCCGTTGTCCTCCTCAAGGCAGGTTTCGTCATCACTAGGCTCATCCTCATAGCAGATGACCCGACGCTGCCGAAGAAGTGGGCTACGTACAGAACTCGGGCTGCTTCCCACGCTGGCCTGTTGAGGTGTGTCTGCTGTGCGACCAGCCCCTCCAGACACTTTACAACACTCTGGGGTTGTGGGACTACTGTCTGAACCTCTATAGCAGCTATCCCGATAGACTGTTATGATAAGAGGACAGAAAACACAAGCTTTAGTGACACATTGTGACTGATCTCTTTATCAACATGACCCTTGAGAATCAGTAATGTTACCATGCGGCTGAGGTGCTGCTGATTCCTCCATAGATGTATTACAGCTCCTGCTCAGCATGTCGTCATTGCTGGATCCCATGGCTATGGTTTCAGCTAGGGAAGACTGGCTGGGTACATCGTGAACCGAGAAATACTGAGAGAGCTCTGCCTCTGAACTTAACGAGCCTTGCTGCAGGGTCAGAAGAAGATAAACAATTAAAATCTCTCTGAAGACCAACAATATTAAAGGATTAGTTCACTTACAGAATAAAAATTTTGTGATAATTTATTTATCCCATGTCATCCAAGATGTTTGTGTCTTTCTTTCTTCAGTAGAAAAGAAGTTAAGGTTTTTGAGGAAAACATTCCAGGATTTTTCTCCATATAGTAGACTTTAATGGGAGGCAAAAACGTTGAAGGTCCAAATTGCAGTTTCAAATTAGAAACAATTGGTCATTTAAATAAAATAAAAATGTATATACTTTTTAACAACAAATGCTCATCTTGTACTAGTTCAACTTCATGTATTACGTAGTCGTATTGGAAAAGTCACACGTGGCATAGGCGGAAGTACCGAACCAGTGTTTACAAAGCGAACATGCAAAGAAAGTCAAACAACCTTTACAAAAAAGGTAAAACAACGTCGGATGATTTTGAAGTTGGATTAGAAAATGATATGGTGTTTTTCCTACCTTACCTTTTTGAACTGAAGTACACAGATGAAGAACTAACCTTATGCAACCTTTCCAACGTGATTCTGTAATGCGTGAACTCATGGACGTGCATCGCAGAGCTAGTACAAGATGAGCATATGTGGTTAAATAGTATATAAATTTTAACTTTTTTTTTTTTCAGAAAATGACCAATAGTTTTGCAAGAATAGACCTTTATTCCTCAGCTGGGATTGTGTAGAGCCCTTTGAAGCTGCATTGAAACTGCAACTTGGACCTTTAACCCATTTAAAGTCCACTATTTGAAAAAAAAAATCCTGGAATGTTTTCCTCAAAAACCTTAATTTCAATTCGACTGAAAAAAGACAGACATGAACATCTTGGATGACATGTGGGTGAGTAAATTACCAGGAATTTTTTTATTGTGTAAGTAAACTAATCCTTTAAGTAGTGTGTATACAATGGCCCCAAAAAGTATTTGGATGCTTAAGTCGCACTTAAAAATGTTATTGTCACAAAATACTAAACCAAGTGGCTTCTGCAAACATTATTGCAAACTTATTTTTAGATTTTAGATTTCTAATTATTTTTAGTGTATGAGAGTGGCCTTGATTTTGAACAATATATCTTGCTTTATCATTTGAAATTTAGGGGGAAAAAAAGTTGACTGTTTGCTTTAAAAATGTGTTTTTGCTATATGTCTTTAAAATGAATACCACTTGGTTATTTAATAGAAAAGCATTTCTTTTTATCACATTTTCAGTGCTCGAACCCTTGTTTCATTGTTCCTAAAATGCAATTCAAATAAAGGAGTTTTATGGATTTGATAAATTCCAAGTCTATTTTCTCTGACAAGTTGAGTCCTGTGTAGACTAAAGCTTCTAGTTTACCCTGCTGGCTGGCTCCAGGAATCTCTTCATGGTCCAGCTGAGAGCAGGATTAACCTCACCCTGCTTGACTTTAACAGTGGGAGACGGACTCTTGGATGGCAGGCCTGTTAAAAGACAGCACAAAAGAAAATGACAGTTGAAAAATAGCTGTATGTCTTGCTGAGGTACAAACCTCTGATTTGACTACAGCTGCATCAGAATTTAAATATTTGCAAACTTAATATGAACTTAATAAATCAAAGCTAAACCCTGTGGCTTGTAGAGCCCTTAGATGCATGATAAAAAGTGGCCACAGTCAGACCAAAACAGGCACTTTACCGAGTGTGTGGGAAGAATGACTATCTCTGTGAGTGGAGCGAGTGATCACTTCATCCATCTCCTGTTCAGACACCTGAGGGTGAGAGATGATGATACAAAACACTCAGGCATTGCATCTCACAAGGAAAAACACTGCTATATCCTTAGCTTAAGTCTTAATTAAATATCAAGTATCATCTTGATCCGATGTTTACCTTAAAATGAGGCAAATGACAAAATATTATTTCTGACCACCAGGCGGCACTGTGATTTAAGCAGAATAAACTGCCTAGAATCTTCAAATGTAACCTTACATAACCATTTTTCCATGCCAACTTTACCTTACAATTAATGAGATGCTTTTTTATTAAACTAATAATAAACTAATAATAATGAAAATACAATTACAATTTTAGATATTAAATGAAAACATTCTCTGACAAAATGTGTGATTCTGTTTCTGGAAATTCACATTAAAAAAATACTGATAACTTTTAAACACCATGAACCATTTAGCCTAGTTGTTTTGATAGCACACTTTGAAGCACTCCGCTGCAGGCAGATCCCGATTTGCCTTCATGCAACTCTCCCAAAAAAGGCCTGACTGACTCGAGTTGAGATCAGGTTTTGCCAGATCTATTTTGGTTGACTTTTATTGTTGACTTCAATACAGGTCTCTCTCAACTCAACAGAATCGATCAAATGTAACATAATAAAAGAAACGCCTAACATCTTGAGTGCAAAATACTGCTGTCTAACAACAAATCCACCCAAGGAACACTTTTCTAGCTCCTCTGTATCTAAGCCATGAGCCTTAGGCCCTATGTGACCCTGGACCACAAAACCAGTCATAAGGTTAAATTTGTCAAAACTGAGATTTATACATCATATGAAAGCTGAATAAATAAGCTTTCTATTGATGTATGGTTTGTTAGAATAGGACAATATTTGGCTGAGATACATCTATTTGAAATCAGAAATCTGAGGGTGCAAAAAAATCAAAAAGACTGAGAAAATCACCTTTAAAGTTGTCCAAATTAGGTTCTTAACAATGCATATTACAAATCAAAAATTACATTTTGATATGTTTACAGTAGGAATTTTACAAAAAATCTTCATGGAACATGAACTTTACTTAATTTCTTAATGATTTTTGGCATAAAAGAAAAATCTAAAATTTTGACCCATGCAATGTATTTTTGGCTATTGCTACAAATATACCCCAGCGACTTAAGACTGGTTTTGTGGTCCAGGGTCACATATATGTTTACACCAAAGGAACATATAATATAAGGAAAAAATAAATAAATAAATACAAATCTATAAAATTATATGTCAAATGCTGATTTAAGCAATTAATGACTCTTTGAGAAAGGCTTCTGACCTTGTGTCACATGGTAAGTGTTAAGCTAGTCCTAACACAGCTCTGCTCACGGCACATTAGCATTGGATCTCATTTATCAGGCAGAGTGAACAGTCAGCATATTCTAACCACCAAAATCTCCCGCTGTACCCCACCTCAGCACACATTTCTCAACATCTTGATTCATTAGGTGGATGAAAACCAAGTTTCACCAGCAGCAGGGGGAATGGAATGTTGTTTACGTTTTGTCGGGCTTCACTGAATCAGCCTAGGAGCAAATTACAACTTAACAGGTGGATGGTGCTTCTGATTTCCACTTGCAGCAGTTTGACAGAGGAACAGACCCTTGTGACTGTGATCCCCACACTGATGCTTGGAGTTTATTCATTCATTAATTAAACCACGTTCTAACACTAGGGGGCGTTTACATTAGTATTTCTATTGAGATTAAAATATTTCGTTTTCACGGAGCACTAACTCTAAAAAGGTGCAACCTTTTCAACTATTGACAACAGATTCTCAGCTGTTAATGAGATGACAGTTTGTAAATACAGTAATTTTCTATATTGAGGCTAAACAAGGGCTCCATAAGTGTCTGTGTTTGGCTCTTACTTTGGGGTTTGGATGTCGGCTGATGATGAGGCTAACTGGGCCGGGTCCGCATTCACTCAGGATAGCATAGGCTTCACTCAACGCTGCATGTCTCAGGCTCACAGAGTCCACTTCCAGGAGCTGGTCTCCTCGACTGATACATACATAAACACATTAGTCAATATAATCAAGTTTGATAGTGAAAAAGAAATGAAAGCATTAAAAATGATTTTTAAAAGAGACGTAGTATGCCCCTTTTTACAATAAGTCTCAGTTGTCCCCAGAATGTGTATGTGAAGTTTCTCAAAATACCTCAGATAATTTATTATATCATTTTGAAAATGCCTATTTTGAGTGGAAGCAGAAATATGCTGTTTTCGTATATGTGTCTTTAAAAGCAAATCAGCTGCTGCTCCCTGCCTCCTTTTTCACAATAGAGCTGTTCCTTTACAGCTTGTGCCTCAGATAAACTTTTCTGAACACACACATCTGAAGCACGCACACAGAAAGCGTCTGTCACATGGCATGTGAGTACTAAACTGAGTTCTCTTTCACGTCTTATTGCACTTAAACTAGGGTGACCATGTATCCTCTTTTCGGACTTAAAAAAATGCGTCTGGCCGGGATTCCTAAATCGCCCCAAAATGTCTAGGATTTAGCTTTTGCTTTCTACAGTCACCATTCATTGTGTGCGTTTTTGTATTAAAGCCTTGCACGGGACTGCAAACATTCTAATATTGAATATAATTTTCGTGCATCATGGAGTCACTATCAATATGTGTATTAAAATTGCTTTGGATGCAGCTCATGTTAGATGTAGGGTTGCCAAATCCACATTTTTGCCACAGAAATGGGCTGATTTTAAACTGTTGTGGCAGGTTAATTTTCTTCTGCAGGGCTCTACAGTGCAACCATTTCACTCACATTTGTGACTGAAAATTACTACGTGCGACTTTGAAAAAATATTTAGAAGCACCATATGCGACTGACCTGATCAGCATGTTTGTGTTTGCTCTCAAGGGAGCTTCAAAGGTTGATACGTGTTTTTGCAAGGTTGAATAATGTATCACGGACATATCTCACGAATCCTTTCATAAACAAAGTGTAGAGAGAGTGTAAATAAGAGATTGATTGTGCAGTATAGAGAGCTTCGTTGATTATAATAGAGCTTTGTGATATTGCGAACCAAGGTGAGTGAGAGCTTTTAATAATTTTTAAGGGAGTTTGTAAATGAGATATTGATTTAACAATACAACAGTTATCGTTGTGTTCCTAACAAGAGAAATAAGCATAGAGCCTTGTCCTGTGGGTTACAAGTTTGAAATATTGCATAAATTCCATTTGACTGAAATGCTGGTATTGAAACATTTTGCATTCTATCTGTGATAAAACTGTGGTAGATTTTAGCTTTGTGAAGGATGGCGACTGTGGTAGGAAGCTTTTTAGCTGTGTTTATGATCAATCTGCATAACGGTGACTGTTAAATATGTACGTAAAATACAAAAACATCAGATTTTCATGATATGTCCCCTTTAACTGCTTTCAACATTCATAATAAAGGTAAGAAATGTTTCATGAGCACCAAATCAGCACATTAGAAAGATTTCTGAAGGATCAAGTGACACTAAAGACTGGAGTCATGGCTGGTGAAAGTTTAGTTTTGCCATCATAGGAATACATTACATTTTAAAATATAACAAAAAAAAAAGTTAATTTAAATTGTAATAATATTCCACAATATTACTGTTTTTACTGTATTTTAATCAAATAAATACAGTCTTGGTAAACACAAGAGATTTCTTTCAAAACACTAATAAATCTTACTGTCACACCAGGCCAGCAGAGGGAGCTCTTACCCACACTGACTGTTGCTGCTCCCTCTGCTGCCTCTATGGTAGCTTCCTGTTTATCAGACATAAAAGCCAGCTCATCACACACACATCGTGAAGTATTGTTTTGCTCCAGCGGACTCTACCAAGCGTTTTCCCTTGCTCTTAGGTTTCCAAGTCTCCTTGTTGTTTTCCCTAGCCATAGTTCTGTTTTTGTTTCCCCAGTCTTAGCTATAGTTTTCTAGTTTCTTGTTTTCATTTCATTTGTTCATTTGGACTGCTCACCTGGTTTTGACCCCACGCCTGTTTACTGGATTACGCTCTTGGATTATCTTCGCTGTTGATGTTTGCTGGTGATTTCGACCCTGTCTGTCTGTCTACGATCTTTATAATAAAGCCTTGCATTTGGATCCACTCTCAGTCGTCCCACTTGTGACAGAATACTTCGCCACACCCGGATCCAGCGGCTTTATCCACCAGCAGAACTACCCTTCAGGATGGATTCAGCAGGAAGGTTGTCTGACCCCGTAAGTTTCCTCTGCTCCATTTCTCAAGATGGCCGTCCCATCGAATGTTATGTTGAGGAATTTATTACTTACTGTCACCTGGCACCTTGTGACGAAGTTATGTTGAAGGAATGTTTCTGGAGTGGGTTGGACGCAGATATCAGTGACACTTTACCCGATGAGGACCCTAGTTGGAGTCTCACACAGTTTATTGACTTTGTGTTGTTGCACTGTGGATCTCCATACACTGTGGGAGCACTAGTAGGGCCTCAGCACAGGATATCTGCTAGCCCAGAGTCTCAGCACAAAATGGCTGCCATCCCAAAGCCCGTTCACAAGATGGCCGCCATTTCAAAGCCTGCTCACAAGACAGCTGTCCTTCAAGAACCCCTTCACAAGATGGCTACCTTTCCTGCACCTATTCACAAGATGGCTGCCTTTCCAGAATCTGCTCGCGGGATGACTATTCTTCCTGAGTCTGCATTCAAGATGGTCACCCAATTGGACCCAGCTCACAAGAAGTCTACCACGTCTAAGTTCCCTCACAAGATGGCCGCCATCCCCAAGCCCGTTCACAAGATGGCTGTCACCCCCAGGCCCGTTCATAAGATGGCCGCCTCTCCTATGCCTGCTAACAAGAGGGCTGCCGCCACTCCAGAGTCTGCACTCAAGATGGCTACCGCCATTCCCAAGCCTGTTCACAAGATGGTTGCCACCCCCGAGCCCGTTCACAAGATGCCCGCCTTTCCTGAACCTGCTCACAAGATGGCTGCTGCCACTCCAGAGCCTGCTGCAAAGATGGCTGCCACGCCAGAGCCGGCTGCAAAGATGGCCGCCACGCCAGAGCCTGCTGCGAAGATGGCCGCCACGCCAGAGCCTGCTGCGAAGATGGCCGCCACGCCAGAGCCTGCTGCGAAGATGGCCGCCACGCCAGAGCCTGCTGCGAAGATGGCCGCCACGCCAGAGCCTGCTGCGAAGATGGCCGCCACCCCAGAGCCTGCTGCAAAGATGGTCGCCATGCCAGAACCTGCACCCAAGATGGCCGCCACGCCCATGCTTGCACACGAAATGGCCGCCACGCCTCAACCTGCACGTAAGATGGCCGCCATACCTGAATCTGTCATCAACATGGTGGCTACAGCATCTGACTCTCGCCCTTCCAGGACTTATCGGAAACTAATATCCAGCTTTGAGGACCCACCATTGCTGTCAGCAAGAACAGTCAGTCTCCTACTGTCATCGCCTGTCAAGCCAGCGCCTGCTAACGCCACATCAGCCAAGCCAGCGTCTGCTAGCGCCACGTCAACCAAGCCAGCATCTGCTCACGCCACGTCAACCAAGCCATGGCCTGTTAACGTCATATCTGCTTCTCTTGAACCTGCACCAGCTGCCGTTCCTGCCGAGTCAAGTCACGTCACAGTCACTGTTCCTGCCAGGACAAGTCACGTCACAGCTGCTGCTCCCGTCAAGTCAAGTAAAGTCGCAGCCGCTGTTCTTGTCAAGTCAGATCACGACACAGCTGCTGTTCCTGTCAAGTCAAGTCAGGATACAGCTGCTGTTCCTGTCAGGCCAAGTCATGTCGCAGCAGTCGTTCCTTCAGAGCCAAGTCAAGCAGCACTCCCCGAGCCAAACCAAGCAGCATTTACAGGGTCTGGCCAAGCCGCACTACCTGAGTCAAGTCTAGACACCCCAACACCTCCAGATTCTAGGCAAGTTACAGCAGCACTTTCGGAGTCACATCAATACACTACAGTGCCTCCTGAATCATATCAAGTCTCAGCTGTTCCCTCCGAGCCAAGCCAAGCCACAGCTGTCCCTCTCACGCCAAATCAAGTCACTGCTGCTCCTGTCATGACGAGTCAGGTCATAGCTGCTCCTTCACTGCCAAGTCACGTCTCCCCTGAGCATCCAGAGCCTTCACTCCCAAGCCATGCAGAGCCAACGCTCCCAAGCCATGCAGAGCCAACGCTCCCAAACCCCACGCCCACTGACCCGGAGGGCATTCCTCTGCCTACTGCGTTACCTGTTATGGCAATCGCCATTTTGAGTGTGTGGGCTGCACACTGCGCCCCAGTGGCCTCTTCAGCCCATGAGTCTGTCCACAAGTTTGCTCTGGAGGCCTCATCTGCACGCATGTCCGCTGCGCCTATACCTCTTCCGGAGGTGGCGTGCATAGCGGAACTCCACGCTCTGCCCACTCCGCCAAGGCTTCACGCCCTGCCCGCTCCGCCAAGGCTTCACGCTCTGCCCGCTCCGCCAGGGCTTCACGCTCTGCCCGCTCCGCCAGGGCTTCACGCTCTGCCCGCTCCGCCAGGGCTTCACGCTCTGCCCGCTCCGCCAGGGCTTCACGCTCTGCCCGCTCCGCCAGGGCTTCACGCTCTGCCCGCTCCGCCAGGGCTTCACGCTCTGCCCGCTCTGCCAAGGCTTCATGCTCTGCCTGCACCGCCAAGGCTTCATGCTCTGCCCGCACCGCCAAGACTTCAAGTTCTGCCCGCTCCGCCAAGGCTTCATGCTCTGCTTGCACCGCCAAGGCTTCATGCTCTGCCTGCACCGCCTATGCTCCCTGCTCTGTCAGCACCACCAGGGTTCCCTGCTTTACCTGCTCCGCCAAGGTTCCTGGCTCTGCCTGTTCCGCCAAGATTCCTTGCTCTGTCTGCTCCGCCAAAATTCCCTGCTCTACCTGCTCCGCCAAGATTCCTTGCTCTGTCTGCTCCGCCAAGACTCCTTGCTCTGCCAGAACTCCCTGCTCTACCTGTACAACCTAGGCTCCCTGTCATCTCTGTCTCGGCTTTTGGGGCCATTCCAGAAGTCTCTGTCTGCCCAGTAACAGCCACGAAAACCGTACCAGAAGTTCTCGTCTGCCTAGTCACGGCCATGGAGGCCACGTTCTCCTATGAACTCTCTACTTCTCTCCTTGCTCTGTCTGCCTCCTCTGTCTCTGCTCTCCCCAGGTCCCAGTCCTTGATGCGGCTGCCTGTTCCGCCCCGGAGGGCCGCTCCGCCCTGGAGGGTTCCTGCGCCTCCTGCTCCGCCCTGGAGGGCTCCTGCGCCTCCCGCTCCGCCCTGGAGGGCTCCTGCGCCTCCCGCTCCGCCCTGGAGGGCTCCTGCGCCTCCCGCTCCGCCCTGGAGGGTTCCTGCGCCTCCTGCTCCGCCCTGGAGGGCCGCTCCGCCTCCAGCTCCGCCCTGGAGGGCCGCTCCGCCTCTTGCTCTGCCTCCTGCTCCGCCCCGTAGGGCTGCTCCGCCTCCTGCTCCGCCCTGGAGGGCTCCTAAGACTCTTACTCCACCTCAAAGGACTGCTCTGCCTTCAGCTCTGCCCTGGAGGGTTCCCGAATCTCCTGCTATGCTCTGGAGGGCCCTTGCACAACCCGTTCTGCCTCAGTCTCCTGGCCCCCCCCCACCGCTCCCCTGGACTGTTTCTTCCTGTTGTTTCTGTTGGAGCGTCTGGAAGCCGCTCCTTGGGGGGGGGGCTATGTCACACCAGGCCAGCAGAGGGAGCTCTTACCCACACTGACTGTTGCTGCTCCCTCTGCTGCCTCTATGGTAGCTTCCTGTTTATCAGACATAAAAGCCAGCTCATCACACACACATCGTGAAGTATTGTTTTGCTCCAGCGGACTCTACCAAGCGTTTTCCCTTGCTCTTAGGTTTCCAAGTCTCCTTGTTGTTTTCCCTAGCCATAGTTCTGTTTTTGTTTCCCCAGTCTTAGCTATAGTTTTCTAGTTTCTTGTTTTCATTTCATTTGTTCATTTGGACTGCTCACCTGGTTTTGACCCCACGCCTGTTTACTGGATTACGCTCTTGGATTATCTTCGCTGTTGATGTTTGCTGGTGATTTCGACCCTGTCTGTCTGTCTACGATCTTTATAATAAAGCCTTGCATTTGGATCCACTCTCAGTCGTCCCACTTGTGACACTTACCAACCACAAACTTTTGAATGATAGTGTAAATTGGCAAGTTTTACATTTATGCTTTCAGCCTGGACTTAAATGTGGATATCACCACAGGTTATCTGATATTTTCTGGAAGCTGGTTTCAGCTGTGGGTGGCATAATAACTTAATGCTGTCTCACCATGTGTGGAGTGAACCTTACAAATTTTTAGCCGACTCAATCCTAATGATTTAAGAGATTTATTAGGTTTATATTCAATAAGCACGTTCGAAAAACATTCAGGTTCTAGACCATTGAAAGATAGAGTATAATATATATCACATGATAATGGGGATTACCGTTGATGTATGCGGTCCAAGGGGTATTTTAAGTGTCAACCCAATTGCATTTGTTGTAAAAATAGACATGCCTGAAAGTGTATTACTGCCTTATCTTTCCCTTCGGACAGCTGCAACCACTTTCACAACTAGATCCAACATTCAGGACCTCAATCTCCTGCCATAAAGACCCCATTCATGGGTTTCTGGCTCTTATTGCACATTCTTTTTCAGTCTGTGAGGTGTTTCATCTAAAAAGGAGCGAGTACACACACAAACTCCAGCAAATCCCAAACAAACATGCAGACAATGAAGAACAAAGGTTTATTGGTTGTTTTACACATTAGAAAAATAATCTGCTGCAAACACGTGTACAGACATTGCAGGCTCTTTAGGGAAAATGAAGATCTATGCGATTATTCTCCCTAGTGGGGTCTTATTCCTGCCGCTCCCTTCCTTAATTAACTGTAAGTGAAGAATTTAAAATGATTGCTCAAAGGGGTCCAGCGTCTGCCAAGTCAGACAAACCACCATCATTTACTCTTAACTAAAGGACATTTCGCTGCTTTAGCCCTGAAGGAACCATTTCATTATTTTTTTTCTTAGAAACGTATTGTCATTGTTTTTTTTTTTCTTAGAAGCACACCAAAACTAAAAAGACAGATTTGCTTTGAGCCAATTGTTCTATTGATTAAATATTGACAAACTGAGACTTGAATAAGAAATGATGAATTTTAATTCACCACTCAGCTACTGTATATAAAACATGTCAATCTAGGTGGGATCCAAATGACCACTAAATAACCAAAAGTCTACCTGAGTCTGCTATCCATTTTGGCAACAGATCCTGGCGCCAAGCTGTGGATGTAGATCCCAGGAGCGCTGTTTTCCAGTGTTAGACAACAGGCACCAATACCCAGCCCCACACCTGGCTCTGAAACACACACAAAAACATCATTGCCAAATGGTTTTCTTCACATCAGCCATGATTTCAGAGTCTTATTTCTGGTGTTTACCCTGGTTTTAAGAGATTTTAGATATTCTGTCATAACAGGTTGGAAAGTTTTAATGGTTCCTCAGATACCTGAACCTAAAGGAAATCAAGCCTGGAGTCTTTGGATTTAAAACACTTGCATATTTGTACTTCAACGCTGCAATAATAACCTTCATGTCAAAGAAGTATGTGGTGTCCCTGAACTGAAGAAGTTAACAGAACTCAAGTAATGAGAAAGGCACTTGGATGGACTATTTATTAGCATGACGATCCAAGAATAACAGTTTTCACATGGCAGGATGGTTTATTTGGACTCATAATGAGCCCAAGACTTAAACACACATTCATCCTGACACACAGGTGTGTGTCTATGTTAATAAAAATAACATTAAAGTCAATTTCCTTGGAATAAAAAATACAGTGTGTCAATTTCAAATGGAAAGGAGTGCTGCAATAACTTTGAAGCTGATTATTAAATTAATACAGGTCTAGTGTTTACTTAAGTGTTTTTTCTTCCCAGAACAATACAATTTAAAAGTACAATTTACAAAAAGCAAACACATTACGCACGAGTAAGCAAAACTATTACTGTGGTGGTACAGCTGGCTTTTGTTAATGTTGTATACACCACTGTTCAAAATGTTTAGGGTCAGTACGATTTTATTATGTTTTTGAAAGACGCCTCTAATGTTCACCAAGGCTGCATTCTTGATAAAAAGTACAGCAAAAAAGAAATTTAGAGAAATATTATTTAGAAAAACTGTCTTTATTTTAATATATTTTAAAATGTAATTTAAAATGGTAAGCACTCTGAATACCGTGTTCAGAAAGGATATGGCGTGTACTACAGAACCCCTAAAGGGAATAAATACGAGATGGGAGAAAAAATATATTTCAATGCTTTCTCACACAATTATATCGTTGGGTAATTATACTGTATATAAACTGCCAACATCAGGGAGCCACTATTAATATGCAGGGCATTGAAATCGCTTTTGAATGCGCGCTTGCTTTTTTACTTTCACTTTCGAGATTCGCAATTAACTTACCCAATTAATTTGGTTTATCTGTTCCTCTTTTTGCATCTTTAGCCATGTTTACTGTCAGTACTACTACTGGTTTAGCTCGATAGTTTTACAACATTAACTGAAATGTTTTTTTGATTGCGTGAATTTTGCGTAAAAAGATATGTTATTTTAGTCTTATTTTATAGATACATTGTCTTTCAATAATTCAAGCACTTCTCAAGTACTTCTTCAGTAATACTGCTATTTTCAAGGGTTTTACAGGTCTTAACTATCGAAAAGTCAAATTCAAGCACTATAAACACCTTGTACGAACTCTAGTAATTGGCTAACCATGTCCCTTTATTGGCTCCGTAGAATGCGTTATTCATTTACTGTGTCTTTCCGAAAATATGGAATCACTATAAAATTTTTCCCCAGGATTCTTTGATTAATACAAAGATCAAAAGAACAGCCTTTATTGGAAATAAAAATCTTTTGTAACATTACAAGTGTCTTTACTGTCACTTTTGACCAATTGAATGTGTCCTTGCTGAAAATGTAAAACTTTCTTTAAAAAAACAAACAAAAAAAAAACAAAAAAACTTACTGACACCAAACATTTAAATGTTAGTGTACCCCAAAAGCCATGACTTTACCTTTGTTCAGTGTAACCTCCATGATAATGCGATCTTTGGGACCAGGCCCTTTACGAGAGTCCCCATCTTCAAAGCTAGGAGGGACTGGAGTCCCACCACTGGCATTTGAGTTTGGAGAGCTGGATCTGCTGAGCAGGGTGGGCGTGGGACAGGGTGTAAGACTTGGGCTTCTCAGACGAGTGCGCACTGTTAAAGTAACTACTCCCTTCTTCAGTTGCTGAAATGGAGAAAAACGTCATCCATTAGACGCCAAATGGAACAAACATCTAGAAATTCCTAGTAATTTCATTTTTCCAATGACGTAAAAATAATTCAAAGAAATGGGTCTGAGATTAAGGAATGGGCCTTGAAGGTTTTATGCACCGCTGCAAGTGTTTCTAGGGTGACTGAGCAGTTTACCTTGAAGGTCTGAATGGCCTGCTGGTGCGTGAGGCCTTGGAGAGACTCTCCATTCACCTCCAATATCTCATCACCTGAAATGTGGAAAAAGAAACGTTCACCAGCAGTGAAAAAGCTCAAGATAAAAGTCAAAGACAATAAAAATCCTCATTTGATGTGGTTGAGGTCCAGCTGCTTTGATGACAATTGCTCCAAGTGCATTAGAGCTACTGTATCACGATCAGGAGTGTCCATCTACCTTCTTTTAGCCTGCCGTCTGCTGCAGCTGCTCCATTGGAGAAAATTGTCTTGACGAATATACCCATCCTCCCCCGGGCTGAATCCTGCCCACCGACAATGCTGAAGCCGAGACCCTACACATTCAAAGACACATCTCTATGAGCCTGGATTTACAATAGTACAGGTGGTGATGTATCTGGTATACAATATTGTTTTTGCATTGAGGTTTCATTGTCCACCTCTAGCATATATATCCTTTTAGTTACAATATGAATCAGAGAGTGATTCACCACCAAATTAAAGACAAGATCAAATCAGTTTATGTCCAAAATGATACATATGTGAATTTGCATGGTGACAGCATGTATTGTCCCAGGTGCAGGGCCTCCCTCACCTTGCCCTGTCCTTTCATCAAGACAATGTTGGAGATTATGGATGGCTGTGCCAGTCGCCATGGAGATTCCACTTGAACAGTGCTCAGGGAACGAGCCGATTTCTTCACAATTTGATATTCCTGAAGAGGATGATAAGAGGTTATGAATAAACAATGAGTTGATCAAATAAGCATTATTTTTATTGTGTTGAATTCATACCTATGAAATGCTTTGTAAATGTTTTTCCTCAAGTCATGTTAAAAGCAACAGCTAACAGAAAGTAAATGTAAATGCTATTGTGCTAACGTTACTGTGAAGAAAAACTTACAAATTGAGACTTTAATCATCTGCAATAATTAAATATGTTAAATAATACAAATATCCTTTTTGTATTGTATTTAATCCCATTTTATTAACCAATGTCTTTGCTGCCGACCTTCGATGATCCAATTCATCCATACTAATAAGCAAAAAATACTCAAGATAATCTAACATTTGTTTTCATTTTTTTTTATTGCTGAAGAGTTGACATTTTTTCTTCTGCAGTCTACTGTACAGACGTGAATTTACTTTTCTCCAAGCCTAAGGCTTTTGCTGTAAAAAGGCTTTTACATTTGCCCAAAATAGAACTTTTTATATTAAAAACAAACAAGCAAGCCCTGCCCAGATTTAAAAGTAAGGCAAAAGTAACATAATGCATTACTTTCCATAAAAAGTAACTAAGTAACTAAGTTACTTTTTAAAGGAGTGACTCAATACTGTAATGCATTACTTTAAAAGTAACTTTCCCCAACACTGGTGACTGCAATAATATAAAGACAGATTTACTACTGCGATATCAGGATATTGATAATATCGTTACATCCCTATTCTTTACACAACTAAGGGATACATTATAAAGCTATTCACAGGTATTTCAATTAACTTTTGACAGGCACTGTAATTAGCACAGCTAGAGGAAACCTTTCACCCACATGTAAGGAAAGTCTGGGTGAGTCATTTTTGAAGTGGCCATGCCACATAATTTTCTTTTTGAGCCATCACAACACATTGAACTGAAACCAGGCACCATGCTATACCAAGATAACCAGAATGATAGCTAAAAGAAGACAAAAATGAAAAGAAATAAGCTGAATGCTGCAGCAACCTGTCGGATCCCAACTGTATCCAGCTGCTGCGGGAGGGAATGTTTGCGTCCTCCTCGTGCTGGCTTTTCTGCCACGTCACTTGCTGTATCACCATTTTCCACAATAAGCTCATCGTCTTCACCAACAGACTCCAGACGGCTTCCTCCACCTGTTCATAATGACATCAAGACATGAAATTGAAATGAAAACACACTCAAAGGGATAGTTCACCCAAAAATTTTAATTCTGTTGTTAAGTACTCACTCCAATGTCGTTCCAAACCCGTAAGACCTTTGTTCATCTTCAAAACACAAATTAAGATATTTTTGACGAAATCCAAGAGCTCTCTGACCTTCCATTTTTCAGAATTTCCACTTTCAAGGCCCAGAAAGGTAGTAAGAGAGCTCTCAGATTTCATCAAAAATATTTTCATTTGTGTTCTGATGATGAACAAAGGTCTTACGGGTTTGGAACGACATGAAGGTGAATTTTCATTTTTGGGTGAACTAACCCTTTTATTTAGTCATTTATATTTACAAACTGATCTCCATATGTTTGAATGTCTCTGCTGATTAATAAGCATTATTAAAAAGAACTATGTAAACAATTTCAGTACACCCTGATCTGGTGCAAGAATATATCATAAAGAAATTAGAATCGGTGGATCCACCCTTGGCCATAATCCAATGCAGATTAATCTCATTACAAAGTTTTCATGCTCAGCAGTGTTGTGACTTGATACAACTGGACATGTTCGACCTTGGGATCTGCTACGGAACTTCATTGGTGTGGGGCTTCGGCAACATCCCTTGGGACCCTCAATCCTGCCACGTTCCTCCAGTCTGTCAAGATCTGTAAACTGGAAGACAGGAGACAGAAGGATTTAGGAAACATGCCTTGAACAGAGAGAGGCAGAATGCATCAGACTGGCTCCAAAATGAGAAACAAAGCAAAGCAAACGGAGTAAACATTCCTTAGCTTCCTGTGACACTTCCTCTTAAAAGTGTAAGCCATAAACATTTGTTTGCCCTTCACAGTGCAGGACTGTAGGGAATGTTGCACACTCACGCTGGTGAACGCTTTCATATTTTCACACAGAGAGATCAAATCTCATGTGCAAACAAAAGCCAGTGTTTTCTTGGAGACTTCTTGGAGGTGTGGAATGGAAATGTCATGTGCCTTATGATTAAATTAAATAGCTTTACAAAACTAATTTCAATACATATTAACTCATATTAGTTTGCAATCTATTGAAGTTCTTGGTACTGATGTGCTTGATTTTTGCTTTTAGTTTCTTCAAGTTTAACATGAAAAAAAACAAATTTAATTTAATATAAAATTGTAAAGTTTTTTTCTACTCTACTGTTCAAAAAAAAAAAAAAAAAAAAAAAAAAAAAATCAGTTACACTTTATATTAGGTGGCCTTAACTATTATGTACTTACTTTTGCTTCTATTAAGGTGGGATATGGATAAGGTTAGGAACAGGTTTGGTGGTATGAGTAGGTTTCAGGGTGGGTTAGGGTGTAAGGGACGGGTCAATAGTGGTAATTACTGAAATTAATTACAAATGTAATTACATATAGGTTTTTTAAAAAAGATAAGTACAATGTAAAAACATGTATGTACACAATAAGTACATTGTACCAAATGATTCATTTAAATATAAGTACATAGTAGTTAAGGCCACCTAATGTTAAGTGGGACCAAAAAAATTTGTTAAAAAAAAATATTACTTTTATTGAGCAATAATAATAATGCTTTCAAAAGAAATATGTAAAATGTTACAAAGCATTTCCATTTAAAAAATCCTGTTTTTAAACTTTCTGTTCATCAGTGAATCTCAAAAATGTTTCTTGTGTATAAAATCAGCATATTTGAATGATTTCTTAAGGATCATGTGACACTGAAGACTATGGTAGCCCGTTTCTGCCACTGAATAAAAAATAAAAAGGGTAATTGCGACTTTTTTTCTCAGAACTGTGAGATATAAACGCACAATTGTGAGTTATAAAGTCAGAATTGCGGGAAATAAACTCACAACTGCAAGAAATAAAGTCAGAATTGTGAGATATAAACTCGCAATTCAGACTTTTTTTCTTGCAATTGCGACTTTGTGTATCTCTGTGAGATAAGTCCAGTTCTAAGGAAAAAAAAAATATTTTCATAGAATTTATATCTCAGAGTTTATATCTCACAATTTTGACTTCTTTAACACAATTGCGAGTTTATATCACGCAATTCTGACTTTATAACTTGCAGTTGTAAGTTTATATCTCACAATTCTGAGAAAAAAAGTCAGAATTGTGAGCTAACACGTTGCATTAATCTTTTTTTTATTTTTTATTTAGTGGTGGAAACGGGCTTCCATAAAAGACTGAAGTAAAAATATATATACACTTTTATTTTATTAAAATTTTAAAATGTATTAAAATAGTTATTTTATATTGTAATAGTATTGTACAAATACTATTTTACTGTATTTTTAATCAAATAAATTTGTCCTTGGTGAGCATAAGATTTTTGCAAAAACGTCAAAAAATTCTTAGCGACCATAAACGTACTGTCACAGTTCTGTCTGTTTATGTCTTTGGTTTCGCCCATTGCCTCCCCCTGTTGATCTGTGTCATTTTGGTTTAGCCCCATCATCTGTGTCATCACCGTCACCTGTGTTTAGTAATTAGTCTGTTTGTTTCTTGAGTTCTCTGTCGGTCTTTGCAAATGTTACTTGTGTTTCGTGTGTGGTATTATCTGTTCTCCTGCCTGATCCTGCTTGTTACTCTGAAGAGTTTATTAAAATAGTGTTAATTGTTAATCTTGTCTCTCGTCTCGTTGAACCAGCACGTTCTGTAACACGTACATGTAGTGTACAGTGATGTTTTTGGTGGAATAAAATGTGCAAATATATTTTTTAAAGATTGTGTTTATCTTGTGATCACTGCTTTTATACGGTAACCACTAAACGTGCTAAACAGGGTGTTAAGTTAGCTTGATTTCTCACAGCACTTTCATGTAGAATATTCTGGGTTGAATTTAAAAGGTTCCACATGCTTGAATGATCTCTAATAACTATAAACATAAAATGCAATTAAGTAATTATCCTAATTAACTGCAATTATGTAGTCAACTTTACATACGCATAGGTCTTTGTACATAAGCTATCAGGACAAATCCTGCATAACACTGATTGATCTTAGAGATTCTTTAAATGTTAATTATGTGGCAGTTGTAGTGTTTTTTTTTTTTTTTTTTGCCAATAATTGGCAATGGTATTTTGAAGTCAGAAAACCGCCTGCTTCATTGCACCACTTTAATACAGCTCTTCCTTGGCTGCTCCAAAAACAAAAATACCACAGTGTTTTCCCTTTCTAACCGCCTCAGCTTTAAGAATAAGCTTCGGTTTATCGCACAGCTCATGCATCCTGAAACAAGTTCAAACAGCAACATGTAAGGAAAGATCCACTGCTCTCTTTTCAGGCATGCAGACAGGAAGCCCTTCCCCTCCGTTGTCAGAAATGAGATCTGTCTCCTGCATGAACAAGCTACGCAGTTGCAGGTGAGCCTGTGGGCTTCCTCAAACCCCATACCTACGTGCCTCACAGGACTCAACGTGACTATCACAGCTGCGTCCTTCTTCCAGATCCTTTCCTTCCATATTTTTCCCTCCGTCCCTTTGTTTCATCAAAACCACTTCAGAACAGATTTGAAGACACACCCAACACTGACAGCACTGGACACCCACATAATAGCAACCGCTCATCGCCCTCTTCTGCTACGGCAGGGTGTTGAAAGGGAGTGTAAGAACAGTTTGGACAGGTGTTTGGATTTGGAATGGAAAAGTGAAAGGGGAAAGCAAACATATGGCAAACTGAAAAATGAATTGGCCCAATTACACTCTCCATTTCATTTTCTAGAGTTCACACACTTTCAGACCAATGAAATTCCATGACTTTGCCTTTTCCTGTCATTCTTGATTACTGGATAAGGAATTTTAAAAATGTTTATAGAGACCGCACTCACAAAAAGCCATTTCTAGCTGGTGAAATATATTCAAGCAGACTACATAGTAAAGGGGAAAAATGGTTTGCTGATGGGCCGTGATTCTTGCATGAAAGCTATACCAGGGCTCTACAGTGTGACCAATTCACTCGCATTTGCGACTGAAAATATATTTAGGAGCACTATGTGCGACTGACCCGATGAGCATATTTGTGTTTGCGCTCAGGGGTGTTTTTGCAAGGTTGAGTAATGTAGCACAGACATAACTCACAAATTCTTTCATAAACAAAGTGTACAGAGAGTGTAAATAAGAGATTGATTGTGCAGTATAGAGAGCTTTGTTGATTATAATAGAGCTTTGTGAGATCGCCAACTAAGATGACTGACAGCTTTTAATCATTTTTAAGGGAGTTTGTAAATGAGATATTGACTTAATACAGCAGTTAAATAAACAAGTTATTATTAAGTGACTTACATTGTCCGACTATAACACTATTGCCTGATTTTGCTCTATTTCATCGTAAAATTAGTCTGAAACAAGTCACAACTGAGCCGCTGCGCATTTCCACTCAAACACAGCAGTGTTTCGTTTATGAATGAACTTGCATTTTAAAAGGAATCTAGTGAAATGATTCAATTTCCCATTCATAAAGGCATTCACTTGCTTTATTCCTTAATGAACCAGCCGTTTGAACCAAATAAATGAATGATATGATTCAGTAATTAAATCAGTCTTGCCGCCACCTGCTGGCAGTTATTTAAATCATTAATATTTCTGTATTAATTTTTTTTTTTTTAAACATTAATCTCAACATGGATTTATGAATTAGATTGCCACCTCTGAACCTCATTAAACATATGAAAAGGCAAAAACACAGTAGTAAAAACAAAAACAAAAACACAATAGTAAAAACAAAATTCCCCTGTAAATCACTTTAAGGAGACAAATATCACCTCGTAATGGGAAGAATAATTTTTTATCAGATTTTTTGATTATTGTTTAGAATGTGCTCCTGAAATTTTGACTGTGCTCCTAAATTTTTGTGTGTCCTAACAAGAAAGTAAGCGTAGAGCCCTGTATTTTTTCAATTTTTCATTTTTTTTTTTTAATTTTCCAATGTGATGCCTGTAAGGAGCTAACTAAATAAAAAGCTACAATCTGTCATTTCACTATCGTAGGGCCTATGAAAAAAAAATCATGGGAAATTGGAACAAAAGCATACTTTATTTTAGTCTAATCTTCTTTCAGTTCCCATCACCCTGTAACAGCTCCCACTCTGTCATTCATTAGAGACGGAAGCCTGGAGGGAGAGAACAGCTCACTGGAGACTAGAGAACACAGGATGAGAGGAAGCTCCGTAGGCCCCTCAAACCTCATCATGTCTCATAAGACTGTACTTACACAACTTCATCTATGCAGTGACAAAGTGAATCCTACTGATGTTTATCTAGGTTAAGATAGTCTTTGTCTAGCAACGCAAAGATTCTCAGTTTTTTGTGGCCAAAAAACGGAACTGCTCTTCCTTTCTGCTCGCTCTCGCAGCGCGCGCTCGTACGTACACACTTCACAAGTCATCCGCTGCAAAAAAGTCAACATTATGTTTACAGAGCGGTAAGAACAGTCAAATACATATGTGACCCTGGACCACAAAACCAGTCTTAAGTCGCTGGGGTATATTTGTAGCAATAGCCAAAAATACATTGTATGGGTCAAAATTATTGATTTTTCTTTTATGTCAAAAATCATTAGGAAATTAAGTAAAGATCATGTTCCATGAAGATTTTTTGTAAAATTCCTACTGTAAACCTATCAAAATGTAATTTTTGATTAGTAATATGCATTGTTAAGAACTTAATTTGGACAACTTTAAAGGTGATTTTCTCAGTATTTTGATTTTTTTGCACCCTCAGATTCCAGATTTTCAAATAGTTGTATCTCGGCCAAATATTGTCCTATCCTAACAAACCATACATCAATAGAAAGCTTATTTATTGAGCTTTCATATGATGTATATATCTCAGTTTTGTAAAATTTAACCTTATGACTGGTTTTGTGGTCCAGGGTCACATATATTGTTTGAGAAACTAAGTTTGTTTGCAATAATAGGCTAATTGCTGACTAGCGGTGGCGGCAGAGTGATCTGAAACGTTTAACATGAACGCGCTTGACGTCACATCCGCAGACAGCACGCGAAAAATCCGACCCGACAGAAAATAGGAAAAATAGGATACAGGCTTATAGGTGCACCCATTGTGAGCTGACAAGGTGTCAGTATGCTCATCATGAGATGTTTGAGTCATAAATGGTCAAATAAAAAGGCTATTGTTACGTTTATTTTGGGGGAAAAGTTGCATATAGCCCCTTTAATTATTTCACCAAAATAAGAGGGATCATACAAAATGCATGTTATTTCTTATTTAGTACTGACCTGAATAAGATATTTCACATAAGGGATTTTTACATATAGTCTATAAGAGAAAATAAATGATCCCATTCAAAAGTTTACATACACTTGATTCTTAATACTGTGTTGTTACCTGAATGATCCACAGCTGTTTTTTTTTTTTTTTTTTGTTTAGTGATAGTTGTTCATGAGTCCCTTGTTTGTCCTGAACAGTTAAACTGTATGTTGTTCTTAAGAAAAATTCTTCAGGTCTCACAAATTGTTTGGTTTTTCAGCATTTTTGTGTATTTGAACCCTTTCCAACAATGACTGTATGATTTTGAGATCCATCTTTTCACACTGACGACAGCTGAGGGACTCATATGCAACTATTACAGAAGGTTCAAACACTCTCTGATGCTCCAGAAGGACACATGATGCCTTAATATTTTGAAGAGCACAGTAAATTTAACTTTTGAACATTGTTCTTATTTTGCCTAAATATCATATTTTTTTTTATTTAGTACTGCACTTCAGAAGCTACAAAAGATACTTACATGTTTCCCAGAAGACAAAATAAGTTAAAGTTACTGTGATCTTCAAATTCTTAATGCATCATGTTTCCTTCTGAAGCATCAGTGAGCATTTGAACCTTGTAATATTTGCATATGAGTCCCTCAAACTGTAAGTAAATGTCTTTTATGTTAAATATCTTACTCAGGTCAGTACTAAATAAAAAATAACATGCATTTTGTATGTCCCTCTTATTTTGGTAAGATAATTAACAGTATGGTTTACTATGAGAAACTACTAATAAAAGTACCGGCTTCATTGACTAAACGCGCCTCACAACATCGGGCGATTAATCGTGCAGCCCCAACACAAACCCTGTCAATGGGGCTGTACCCTGTCAAAAGATACCAATATGTACCGTTAAGGAACTAATATGCTCCCTTTAAATACTAATATTTACCTTTAAGGTACTAATATGCACCATTCAGGGGTAAATGAGGTACAAAGGTGCCACCCAAGCTCCTACCCATCTACCTATCCAGTCATCTACTTTCAGTGCTACATAT
>NC_133365.1:11621015-11656509 GCF_049309525.1 Garra rufa
GTGCTTGAATGGCTGACTCACTTCATACAAGGACCACATCAAGAAGTGCTCATAAAGATGCTTTCCGGTGCAGTAACACAGTTATTGATATAATATGAGGCTGATTTGTTTGCAAACTCAAACTCACCCTGCTGGCCACTACCAGCTGCACGAGTCCAGCAGTGGAGCGCAGGACGGCTACAGCTTCCTGGTGTGAGAGTCCAACCAGGGAGTGACCGTTTATCATCAGTAACTCGTCACCTGCTTTCAGACGGCCATCTCTGAAATCATAAAACAACCACAGAAAGCATGATCAGGTCAACTCCTTACATAAAACAAGCAGACACTTCTGAAGTCACGTTGCAGCTATTAAGGTAAAATGGTAATGGGATGTTAATGAATGTTAATCAAGAATTGATTGGATCACGACAAGTGGTTTCTATATGACAGGCAGCTTGATGCAATTAATGTCAATGCCAACTAAATTGTAAATGATATATAATATTTAGGTTTTTTTTAATATATATATTTTTTTTTTCAAAAATGCATTTTTTTTGTCTGAAATAGCGGTTCAAACGTTTGGGATCAGTTAGATTTTTTTAAAGGAGGTTTGCGTTTGATTAAAAAAAATAAAAAATATTTCTATGTTCATTCATTACTTTAGTCATCAGTGTCAAATGATCATTATAAATCATTCTAATATGCTGATTTATAATCAATGTTGGAAACAGCTGTGCTGCTTTATATCTTGTGATACTTTAATAAATAAAGTTTAATAAATGTGACTTTTTTAAATAGAATTTTTTTTAAAAGAACAGCATTTATTTAAAATAGAAATCTTTTGTAACAATATAAACTACCATTTAAAAATGTGTGGTCTGTATATTTTTATTCTTTCTTTTTTTTTAAAGAAATTAATACTTTTATTCACTAAGGATGTGTTAAATTGCTAAAAAGTGATAGCAAATAATTATATTATTAATAAAGATTTTATTTTAAATGCTGTCCTTTTTATTCATTAAAGAATCCTGAAAAAAGAATCTAAGGTTCCAAAAAAATATTAAGCAGCACAACTGTTTCCAAAATTGATAATAAAAGTAACAAATCAGCATACTAAAATAACTTCTGAAGGATCATGTGACACTTAAGACCAGACTAATAATGCTAAAAATTCAGCTTTGCATCACCAAAATAGATATTTTAAAATATATTAAAATAGAAAACCATTATTTTAATATTTCACAATAGTACTTTTTTATTGATTTTTTGAACAAATTAATGCAGCCTTGATGAGCAGAAGAAACGTTTTTGAGAGGAATGTTGATAAAGTAAATAAAATGTATGCCAAAATGTACAGTATTTAAACTGAAAGAATATAGAGCATATTCCAAACATATTACATTTTTATATTTGATGTCCTTGATGATTAGGTGTCATGGGACAAGAGACATCATTTTTGGATTTTTTGGATCATCCACATTCATTTTTACTATTTATCCATCTAGAAGGTACAAATGATGCAATAATAATTGAGATCGGAGCAAAAGGAGACCGGTTTCATCATGCCTTCATCAAGAAAAAGACTTTATTTACAGTCATAATATCCCATAAAGACATCTCTGTCTCTGCTACATTCTTTCATTTCCAAATGGCCTGACTACTCAACTAAAGCTTCATTACGATGAACAGTGTGCAGTCAAGAGAAAAAGATTCAAAATCTTAAAGCCTCTCGCTTGTCAAAATCCTCAGGGCTTCAGTCACAGATGAAGGAATCTGAGGTTATCTAAGTGTTAGCTGTTATATAAGAGCAGGAAACTTTATAACTACCCACATCATGCTACATTGACGGCCCTGATCTGACCTGATACAGATAATGTACTCGCCCCCTTGTCATCCAAGATGTTCATGTCTTTCTGTTTTCAGTTGTAAGGAAATTGTTTTTTTGAGGAAAACATTTGAGGATTTCTCTCCATATAATGGACTTCTATGGTGCCCCCGAGTTTGAACTTCCAAAATGCAGCTTCAAAAGGGCTCTAAACGATCACAGCCGAGGAAAGAAGGGTCTTATCTAAAAAAAACGATTGATTATTTTCTAAAAACACGTACAACTTTTTCATCTCTACAGAGTACACACAAAGCTAGACAAGACGAGCATTCAAGGTTAAAAAGTATATAAATTGTAATTGTTTTAGAAAATAACGGATCGTTTTGCTAAATAAGACCCTTCTTTCCTCGGCTGTGATCGTTTAGAGCCCTTTTGAAGCTGCATTTTGGAAGTTCAAACTCGGGGGCACCATAGAAGTCCATTATATGGAGAGAAATCCTCAAATGTTTTCCTCAAAAAACTATTTCCTTACAACTGAAAACAGAAAGACATGAACATCTTGGATGACAAGGGGGCGAGTACATTATCTGTAAATTTTTGTTCTGAGAGTGAACTGCTCCTTTAAACACATGTATATTTTATGATGTATTGTGCATCCCAAATTACTGAATTAATTAGGGGTGCACCGATCCGAATCGGCCGATCATGCTTGCGCGTTTTGTCAGTAAAGCCGGTTCTGTAACCAGCGGTAAATGCCATCAGGTGCGTGATTTCACGTTGAGCCGTATATACTACACAGAGCCGTTGTTTACCGACGAGCTGCGCAAATCAATGTTCATTATCAGTGTGAATGTGCGCAGCTCGTCAGTGAACAACGGCTGTGTGTAGTATATATATACGGCTCAACGTGAAATCACGCACCTGATGGCATTTACCGCTGATTACAGAACCGGCTTTACTGACAAAAAGCGCAAATGATCGGCCGATACGGATCGGTGCATCCCTAGAATTAATCATAGGGTCATCTTCATTTTTGGGTAAACTCTCCCTTTAATAATTAATATAGTAATTAATAAGCTTCTGATACTTCACGCACTGGTCATTATCGTATATATACGACAGCGTGACTGGATATTTTCTGTGCACCCATGTAAGGGTGTCACAATGGCTTTGAAGATTAATGAGTATCGAGGAGTACACTCAAGACTCCCTGACACTCGCATATGCATGAGATGCTGATTGAGCAGTGTCACCACTGCACCTACTGTTGCCAGGGCAGCAAATGAAAACCTTTGCAAATGAAAGCCCTTTACCTCTGTGTGGCTCCTCCCTCCTCCACGTGGGCCACGATGATACCGTGAGGAGAGCGTTTGGACCCTCGCCCGCCCGTGATCTGGATACCCAGTCCATCCTGACCCTTCACCATGTGCATCTTCCAGATACGGCTGCCCTCGCGGGGCTGTGGAGAAGAAGAGGGGGATATTTATCCGTATGGTGGAACAATCAGGAATGTTCTTCATTACATAACACTAAATAAACCGCAAGTCCTGCAGCAGCTGTTTTGCGGTTTTAACTTTCATTACAGTTCTCAAAATGCTTCCCATTTTATGCTGCATTTCTTGCCAAATTACTACTGATCAACTCTAAACAGAAGTTTAATTTACTGCTTTTACCTCCAAATAAAAAGGTTTTAAAAACCTAAGAACTAAAATCAGTCGATCAGGATATTAATTTCGAGATTTGATAAAGATTGCATTTAACAGTGTTATTAAATTTCTTATTTTTTTAACTAAAGTAGTCTAATATGGAAGCCCGTTTCTGCCACTAAAATAAAAAAGATAATTGCGACTTGAGACATTTTCTTCGAATTCTGATATTTTTGTCTCTGATTGCGTGATACAAACCTCCAAATAAGAAAAGGGTTTTGTAAAGGTAAGTGGAAGAACTGAACTGATGTATTTTCCATGTTTTTTTCTTTCTTTTCCCCAGACTGACTTCCTCCTTTGGAGAGTACATGAATCAGAAGAAGGGAAACTTTAGGAGCACCTGTTTCTGACAGATTCAACAGCCACTTCTTCCACTGTCTGAGCTGCACGTCATCAATCTTAATATGTTCACTCACATTAATGTTCATTAATACTCTTGTCCTTCGATAAAAGATGAAATGTAGTCTCAAATGTGAATTCAGGTTCATCAAATGACAGAACAGATTTTTAAAATTCTTTCTTCTCGTCTGCTCTGGCATTAACTGATAAAAAGAAAAAATGAGGTGCGATTTTTTTTTTGTCTATTATGATGGCTAAAGAGCTTTTAACAATAAATACAAGATGTTATTATTCTCTGCTTTTGAATGAATAACTGACAGCAAAATAACTGACAGCTTCATAATGAGGTTAAATGGACGTGATGCTGTTTCTCAACTCCAGTTGTAGGAAAAACAGACATCTTCTTAACTGAACTTAATAGACACAATACTATATATGTGACCCTGGACCACAAAACCAGTCATAAGGGTCCATTTTTTTAAATAAATAAATAAGCTTTCCATTGATGTATGGTTTGTTAGAATAGGACAATATTTGGCCGAGATACAACTATTTGAAAATCTGGAATCTGAGTGTGCAAAAAAATTTAAATACGGAGAAAATCGTCTTTAAAGTTGGCTAAATGAAGTTCTTAGCAATGCATATTACTAATCGAAAATTAAGTTTTGATATATTTACAGTAGGAAATTTAGAAAGTCTCTTAATGGAACAATGAACTAATGATTTCTAATGAACTAATGATCATAAAAGAAAAATCAATCATTTTGACCCATACAATGTATTTTTAGCTATTGCTACAAATATACCCGTGTTACTTAAGACTGGTTTTGTGGTCCAGGGTCACATATGTAATAATCTCATGACATACAGTGTTTTTTTCAGGCAGCCTTTACATAACAATCAACTTAGCAATTGATTATGCAAACATAAATCTAAGAGGATGTTGTTTTCATCACCTGTAAAATGTGAACTGATTTTGGTGGCATTGCAGGACTACTGTAGCAGTCTTACTCAAAAGGCTGTGTTTAAATGCATGAATTCATTTCAGCCACTGAGCCATTTATAGCTATTGTGCCTGACATCAAAGCTTTTTCTAACAGTAACACTAACACAGGAGCCCATGAATTTTCAAAGACGTGTCACGAAATTAGACTAAAAATATATTTTAAAACAATGTTCTGACAATTATTTACTTAGCATACTAATTTGGTCTTTCATAACCCTTCATATTGTAAATTCTGTCATCGGAGTTACCATTTTGTCATTCAAAGCTCTGTTTTATGTCTATATGTATACAGTTAAAGGAAATACTGTTTTTATTTTCAAATGTTAAAAATGGCATTAGAAGGCTTGCCAAAGTCTAAACATATTGAAACACAAATAAACACTGGCAAGATGTTAACATGGTGGTAGAAGAAAAAAAACTGAACTTAATAGATACAATACTACATATGTGACCCTGGACCACAAAACCAGTCATAAGATTTATACATCACCTGAAAGCTTTCCACTGATGTACGATTTGTTAGAATAGGACAATATTTGGCCGAGATACAACTATTAGAAAATCTGGAATCTGAGTGTTCCAAAAAAAATTAAATACTCAGAAAATCGCCTTTAAAGTTGTCCAAATTAAGCTCTTAGCAATGCATATTACTAATCAAAAAATAAGTTTTGAAGTTTTGATATATTTACAGTACGAAATTTACTAAATATCTTCATGGAACATGATCCTTACTTAATACCCTAATGATTTTTGGCATAAATAAGAAAAAAAACTGAAATGGGGTTTCTTTACAAGCTTGTCAAACTTGCTACAATTACTTTTTAGGTATTAGCTAAATATTCTAAAGAAATTATTACTTTTATTCAATAAGGATGCATTAAAATGATTAAAAGTTACAGATTTTTTTTGGGTAACAATGCAAAGTCTTTACTATTTGACACAGAAGACTGGGGAAATTCCTATCACAAGTATAAATGACATTTTAAAATATATTAAAATAGAAACCAATTTTTTTTAATTGTAATACTATTTCACAATATTACTATTTTTCTGCATTTTCAATCTATTAAATAGCCTCGGTGAGCACAAGACTCCTTTTTTTTAATCATTAAAGTGGTGTCTTACTGACCACAAATTTGACTATGCAGCGTAGATCGAGGGTGCATGAGGTTTCTGTAACCTGCTTAGAAAAGCTCATTATTTTTGCAATTCTGCTTGGTGCCTCTTGTGGTGCAGAAACACACTTCACCTTTAACACTCTTTCCCAACTTGACAGTTGGGTTAGCACACGCCTCAAAACTATAAACATGCTGCCACTTGTTCATGTTTCCTTTGAAATCTGTCTAGGAGAGGGGCATGTTCTCAAGGAAAGCCTGTCGGCAGGGTGAATCACCGACACGGGATATCAGGCTGAGATGGTCTGCTGCCTCTCTTCTCACGTTCTCACGCTTTTCCCGTTCACAGTCAAAGTAAGTTTGCACATCCTCCCACTGACATGTTCCTACTCAACGCCTGCACAGACATTAATGCTACTAATTACTTGCAAGGTAATCTCTGTAGGACTGTACTGGAAATGTATTTTATCACACTGGCTAGGTGTATTTAATGATACAGATCATTAATGATAGACAGATTATGTTTTCTGTCAGGACTGTCAAGTCAACTGATTAGTCATCAGTGTGTGTGCTACTACAAGGATTTTTAAGATAAATACGCAGTGAATTGTTCTTTGTTATTGTGGTTGGCGAGGTACAACAAAATGGTGATATGCACATTCTGGTTGAGATATTACATTGCTTCAAGGTAATATGACTAAATGAGATGATGCCAATTTTAAAATGATTTCTCGTTTGCTTTTAAAAGTGCCAATATCTGACATGCTTTCGATCATCTAGATAACCCACTGAAAAGAGTGAAAACATGCAGCTTTTTCTTAGAAATACAATTTCTTTGATTGTGTAATTCTTGTACTATTTATCAAAATAAATGAAAATGAAATTTATTTTTTTAAAGATTATTTATCCTCGCAATTTTGACTTTTTTCTCAGAATTGTGTGATACAAACTCACAATTCTAAGGGAAAAAAACTCAGAATTGTGTGATATAAACTTGTAATACTGAGTTTTTTCAGAATTGTGAGAAATAAACTCGCAATTCTGACTTTTTTCCTTAGAATTCTAACTTTTTTCTCAGAATTGCGTGATACAAACTCACAATTGTTTTTTTTAACTGAGAGTAATAAACTCGCAATTTCGATTTTTTTTCCTTAGAATTCTGACTTTTCTCCAAATTGTGATACAAACTCACAATTCTGACGTTTTTCCGAAAAATTCTGACTTTTTTCTCAGAATTGCGTGATACAAACTCACAATTCTGACTTTTTATTATCAGAATTGTGAGATAACTTCTCAATTCCAAACTTCTCAACTTCTCAAACTTGCATGATATAAACTTTTTCCCCCCTTAGAATTGGACATTACAACTCGCAATTGCGAGTTTATATCTTACAATTGTGATTAAAAAATTCAGAACTGCAAAAAAAAACAATATTGCGAGTTTATTGCAATTCTGACTTTATAACTCACAATTTCGATTTTATATCTCACAATTCTGCGAAAAAAGTTGTAGAAATTCTAAGAAAAAATTGTGAATATAAAAAAAATATAAAAACAGCAGAAATTATCTAAATATCCAATTATAAGAAAAACCCGGCTTAAAACGAATATATACCTATGGTACCTATTAAAAACATAACCCATCTCATGCCCTTCAAAGAGCGTGCATTTGCTAAATCTATCTGGGATTTTTTTAATGTTTTTTTTAAATGGAAGTTATGGACACAGTTATACAATTAAGCATATGGATTCAGTCTGTTGTCCTCTCATGTGGCTTTCCAAAAATTGCTTGTTGCAGGATCTCATGGAACCCGCACCTTGTCGGTCTTTAAAATCCCGTGTGATTGTTCAAAATCAGACCGACACAGCTTTTTGGGATGACCCCTCCAAGCAGTTCTTCCAACCACTGACACATGGATACATCTAGAAGAAGCCTTATGGTTATTTTGAGGGAGCCACTCAGTTTCAAGTCACAAGGCTTACATGCTCCAAGGAACACCAGCAGTCCCAAAGGAGAATCAAATCAGAAACATATGCAGTTAGCCGCACTGTGGGGTCCAAACTTCTAATTACATGATGAGCATCAACCAACCACTCATTCAGTCTCAAGGCAAAGTCAATGGCACAGTGCACAAAATGTTCAAATATATGCACTTAAAGAGAGTTTCCAAAACTTTAAAGTGCCCTCTTTTCTGTTTGTTTGCTTAGACATTTCAGGCCATAATTGGTGCAACTTTTAACCAGACACAACAAACTTCAAACCATTTGGCAGATTTTATATGCCAGTTCTAACAGCTTTGATTATAACAATAGTTTCTTACTCTTATATTTCTTACCTGACTGGAAGGTTCACTGCTTATTGACTCAGTTTTGCAGCTTTCAGACAGGCGTGATCGGCTGGGTAAAGTGGCTGTGCTTCCCACCGTCATGTGATTAGATATCAGCACTGAGGGGCCAATGAATGGACTATCATCTGTCGGTGTGTCCTGAGGGGTGCTGCTCTCTGGGGACGTGAGCTCTGCCTCCATGGAGCTGTAGCCATTCTCGTGCTCAAAGTCCCGGCTATCTTTACTGTCTTTGCTGTCGCGAGTAAAGGAGGAGCGGGAAATGACACCAAATTTGCGGGTTCGTTTGCCATTCTGTCCATTATGTGTGGGGCTTCCTGCAGGCTCGGAAGAGACGTTGCGGCGGTGCTCATTAGAGACGTCCACAGAGTTGCCTCCACTGCCATTGCATGGAGGGAGAGGAGCCTTGCGTTTAATTCTTCGCAACATGATCAGGTAGATGCAGCCTCCATTCCAGCACTGGTCCGCCAAGTAACTGTCAAGAAATAAGAAATAAAAATTATCCAACTGATAATCAAAATGTAGATCAACCAGTTTGATACCAAAATAAACACATTCTCTCCCTTAATACTGAGGATTACAGAGCTGTCCATCAAATCAAATATTTACAATCAAATTAAACACACTGCCCTACAGTCAAATGCATATTTACAGATCACACCCAGGTGACCTATTTTATCTGTGGAATGACAAAGATGATTTTTTAATACTACCTTGCCCACTCTTTTACAAATACATGAATGAAGATGTAAACCTAAAATACTAACAATACATAAATAAATAAATATAAAGTTCAATAAAAGTAGTCAAAATGACCTGCGTACCATATTCAAATTCTTCTAAAGCTTTAATGAACAAATTTTGACATCCACTGTAACTCTGCTTTGTGTATTCAAGAGAGTTCAGGAGAGACAAACTGTGGTTCTTAGTCCACAAAACCAATCTAAAGTCTTGTTTATAAATCTGATCTGGTTCTCAGTTCAGACTCAATGATCTGGCTGCAACGACCCACTGAAAGACTTTTAAGTTAATATAACGACCTACATTTTGGTGTATTTCTCAGATAAAGTTATTGTATGACTTAGAACAGTGTTTTCCAACTGGTGGGTTCACGACCCAAAAACTGGGTTCCAAGACTGTTCTGAATCGGTCATACAGAGCACAGTCAAAGAAACAAAATCAACAACAAAAAAACGTAATGCAAAATGTTTTTTGATGCGAGAGCCAGGGTAAAAACGTTTTGAATTTGAAGATCAGGGTAAATTGAACTTATTTTGTCTCCTGGGAAACATGTAACTATCTTCTTTAGCTTCTTTAGGCAAAATTAGAAAAATGTACACATCTCCATTCTGTTCAAAAGTTTTCATCCCCAGCTCTCAATGCATCGCTTTTCCTTCTGGAGCATCAGTGAACGTTTGAACTTTCTGTAATAGTTGCGTATGAGTCCCTCAGTTGTCCTCAGTGTGAAAAGATGGATCTCAAAATCATACAGTCATTGTTGGAAAGGGTATAAATACACAAAAATGCTGGAAAAACAAAGAATTTGTAGGACCTGAAGATTTTTTTCTGAAAAACAGCAGGCAGTTGACTGTTCAGGACAAACAAGGGACTCAGTAAAAACACAGCTGTGGATCATTCAGGTAACAACACAGTATTAAGAATCAAGTGTATGTAAACTTTTGAATGGGTCATTTTTTTATAAATTCAACTATTATTTTTTCTTGTGGACTATATGCAAACATTTTTTATGTGAAATGTCTTATTCAGGTCAGTACTAAACAAACAATAACATGCATTTTGAATGATCCCTCTTATTTTGGTAAATAAATTAACATTTTGCCGATTCTGAAAGGGGGTGTAAACTTTTGACCTCAACTGTAAGTCACTTGGTACACTTTTACGATGCATTTATGGTGCTTTATTGTCATTTTGGAGCTTGACATCCTTAGTCCTCATATAGACACGATATCCATTAATTAAAAAACAATAATAGTTAAGCAGCACAACTGTTTTTACCATTGATAATAAAAACAACAAGAAATGTTCCTTGAGCATCAAATCAGCATATTAGAATGATATCTGAAGGATCATGTGACACTAAAGCCTGGAGTAATGGCTGCTTTGCCATCACAGCAATAAACTGCATTGTAAAATATATTAAAACACAAATTTTGCAACTACTTTTTTACTGTATTACTCTTACCGACTCCTTTCGAACGAGACTGTATATTGCACCTAAAATGCAATAAAATCATACAAGAATAACAGGAAGAGAGGAAGAGAAAAATGACAGAATGTACATTTTGTGTGAACTCTGCCTGTTTAATACAGAAAGCAAACAAATGAGCTTTTAAACCATAATTAATGGTTCTAGAATTATCTGGGAGTTTTTGAAATAAGGAAGGGCACTGATACCAAAAAAAGTGCAGAGCATGTTTTACACCATGTCTAGACAAGTGCAAAGACAGAAGAAACTGATATACTCATATAGAGATATACAGCACCTTAGGGACACGTCGTGTCAGCAAGTGAAACTTAGAAGTGTAACTGCTAGCAGCAGAAAAACACTTTCACAGGCTTATCTTATACAATCACCACTTTAACTCGTCTCACATGTGACTCTCGTAAAAAGAGCTTAGATGGACATACTTGGCTGTATACTGAACATGTCTGAGAATCTCAGCTGGTTGAGACCTGAAACGTTATTATATATTAACAAGTGAAAATGATCAAAGTTAATCATTTGTACTGCTTGTTTTGCAAAGTTAGGTTTTAATGATGTCATATCAAAGGTGACCTCAAAACAAAGCATGACAGGGCTCTAGACTAACTTTTTGCACTGGTTGCACTGGTGCGCCTAACTTTTTTTCTTAGGTGCACCAGCACAAAAGTTAGGTGCACCCAAATTTTCAACCGCATCACATTTAACACCGCAGTTTTACAAGTTCACTTTTTTTTTACTTTTTTATTTTATTTATTTTTTAATCCCTGTCCATATAGGCAATATTGACTTGTAAATGATTAACTAACAATCTGGTCAATATAAAGTTCTTTATTTGAAGCATATTTTTTCCCCAGTACTTTACCCTACTTTATGTAATAACGAAAACATTTCAGTGAAAAAATAAGTCCAAAACTCTCTATTTTAACATTTTGAACAATAGGGCTCTAAAATTGTTTTTTTATTTTATTTTTATTTTCGAAATTCTTGTTTTAATTTTTCTCATAATCAAATGAAAGCATAAACATGTATTTATTTTTAATCAAATGAAAAATAAACCTTTTTAATTTTTGGCAAACATATATATGATTTATAAATAGGAATATATAAACACCTACGTTATACTGTACAAAAGTAATACAGGACTAATATTGTTTTGTTTCATGTTAAACCGTACTTTTATTTTGACAGGTTTCCGTTAAGTTTCTGTGTGTACAGTATGATATGATGCTTTCTCAAATGAAACAGTAAAAGTGACACCGTAGGTTTGGAGATTGAGTTTATCTGTTCATGTGAGATGCAAATGCCAAAAATTAGCGGGAGCGTCACGCGTGCTTCAGTAGCATATACGCGTGTAGTTAAAAAAAAAAATACACGTCTCCACCATTAATACATAGAGGCGAATGGAACATGCAGGATTCATTTTAAACGGTCTTTTTGCCTTTCAGTTTTCATAGACACTAGTCCATATCGCGATTTGAATTAAGTGACAGACCAACTTTTGATTTATCAATCCAGAAATCAACGTATTACGTGGCATTCTGCGCCATAGTAAATTCGGTTTTTATGAATGGAGTCCGCGATCCAGTCCGTGTTTTTGCGGAGGAGGCATTGTAAACGCTTGCCAATGTAGAGACATCCTGACTGCATCACATGCATTTTCAAACGTACACACACGCACAGGAATATCTGGACCACGGACAATCAGAGGGGGGGCGGGATCCGTCCTTTATCTCTGATTGGTTTAGACCACGATATGGGTCTAATGTGTGTCTGTTGTTGAGCAACAGGGAGACTTTAAGAGTGAAGGAGTTTCGTTTTTTTCCCCCTCGATCGGCTGGTCGCACCGGTGCAACCTTTGATTTTTTTTAGTCGCACCATTGAGAAATTAGGTCGCACGTGCGACCAAATTGGTCGCACTCTAGAGCCCTGCATGAACGTTTTTAAATGCTTCTTTATAACCACTTAAAGAGACAGTTCACCCAAAGATTAAAATTCTGTCAATTTTCTCACCCTCATGTCAATCCAAACCTGTATGACTTACTTTCTAAGGAACATACAAGAAGATACTTGTGAAATGGAAATATTTTGTGTTCCTGTTAATAAAATAATAACCTAACTTATTTTTGGGTCACTTTAAAGCAGACCAAATAAAGACAGACAAAATGCTGAACAATCATCTAGCCTTAAGAAATGCTATATTAGGTCTAAAGAGCACACACACCTTGAGTTCAACTGATGTCAGGGTCCCAGGGTGAAATGAATGAAGTGTTCTTCAATATAATGGTAACACTACATCCAGTGCTGCACACAGGTCTAATTAACTGTGGCTGAGTGATTCGTTTCCCTGGTTTTCCAAGCTTTCAGCCGTACAATAGGATGGGGGGAGTGGACTTATTATGACAAAGACTAGCCATACCGTCAGTGCCGATGTAACAAAACAAAGCATTTGCTTACATCCCCTAAAAAGCGAGCCAGACAATGGAGGAGATGAAAGAAACGAAAGAGGAGTTGTTTTAGAGAGAAAGAGCGTGATTAAATGTGTCATGAATGGAATATCATAAGTACATGATAATGTTCTTAGTTTTGTCATACTTGGACAGAGAAATCCCAAAATAAGTCTAATTAAACAGTCTTTGTTTAAACTTTTAGTGTTTTTTGCTCGTTGACTTTACAGTGCAGCCACAGCATCGTGGCACAGTATTATTCACCTCTTAAAGAATGTATTTAAATTGGTAGTACACTTAAAGTGGTGGTCAGGTATATGACAACCTCTGAGTTTCAGCTCGAGTCATCTGTCAAAAATGGTGCATTCTGCACTCGGGCCAGCTGCTAATGACAGAGCGAGGTCAACCTGTTGTTTAGATGATTACAGAGCCTGGGCGTGCAAACACGCCATATAAATTCATCCTCATCATTAGCAAGAGCTGTTTTTAAACAAACGACATACGTGATAGCTTCAGGTCTGATTCTCTCTGGAGATCAGGATCAATGAGGTATGCAAATGCAGTCATTTTAGATCTCCTGGAACTAAAACATGCAAGGACCGAAAGTACCGGCAAGTTAAAAATACAACAAAGTGAGGAATGTTCAGGAAATGTCGATGAAGATCACAATTCCCTGAAGAAGAAAAAGGCAGAGTTTTTAGGCAGTTTCTGACAGACGCTTGCTTGGATGTTTCAGACGATTTTAGGTAGAAAAAGCACATCTCTGGAATTGTTGGTTTGACACACTGTCTAAAGCTTTAAAGCAGATGTGGTCTCATTTTCGTTGAGTTGGAGATAACGGACATTGGGCCTCTAGTGTTCCTTTATTGTGGTGTTTCTTTCCCGTCGTCTTCTAGCTGATAACTGTCTGACCCATTTCTGTCGTGATCTGTTTTCCATGAGCTTCCCTTTTTGATAAGAACAAAGTTTGCAATGTTGTGGGACTCGAGACAAAAATCGTCCCACATGCAAATCAATGGAAAAAGGAGAAAATATCTCCACATAACTCAACCGAATCTATCTTGGCACAAATCTGCCACATGTAACCTCCAAATCTGCCTGCTGCTAGATTCTGATGACAATCCCGATCTCTATGGCAGACTGGAAAAGTTAAACTACATTCCAACTGATTCAGATAGATGACACTATGTCTGGCTCGGCTGCGTAAAAAGCTTATTGCATGCTGCAATACTATTATCTTTCTTGTAGGCCTCAAAACCTCCACAATGCTACTGATGATGTCCTTCCAGATAACATGTGGACAACTGGTGTGCATGTCCCAACACCTCCACCTTGTCTAACTGCATTTACATTGTGCCAGAAGACAAACAAGATGAAAATATTTGAGGATTTGAAGTTGTTTGTTTTCTTTAGAGAACTTGACGTTGCAATGAAATGGAAATAGTGACAGTAACGGATTCGGAAAAGAAAAAATAGTGTTGGGCAGGGCCTTGGTTGTGTCCTGGGTTTTTGAATGTAAGCGATGCACTCAAAAATGAAGGGAGATCTCAATGCATGTTTGTAGTCGATTGTGGACAGGGTTTAAGAGGACTAAATGACTGTAAAAGTTTGACATGTGTCACCAGCAGTTTGTTGTTTTACTGGAAGATCCAGTTAGGATATTTTGATTCAAAATTAAACGGTTAAAAAAAATCAATACAGAAACTTGTGCATGGATGAATTGTGCACAACAAGATTAGACAAACAAGATTTAGAAAATAAACAATGTACTTTTTTTAATTTTATTCCTGGTCACCCGAAAATGAAAATCCCATCATCACCGACTCATTCCAAAAGAGCAGACTGAAAAAATATGCGTGGAGGAACAAACTGAAATAAAACCTGACATTTAATATTTGATTTGTGAGATGCAGCTGAGATATTTTCAGTGAATAACAAATTCAATTTTGGCTATTGTATGACTTCAGAAGACATATGGTCCACGTTTGAGTCTCTAATGATGCTTTTCCATCATTTTCGGGCTTGATTTCTAGAAAAAGCCAAAATATTCTTTCAAATTTCATACATTGTGTTTCATAGTAGGACAAGAGGGTTTGGAACAACATACGGGTAAACTGTGACAATTTACAGTGCACAGCATAAGTGAGTACACCCCCTCTTAATATATTTAAAAGATGTATTTTCTTAATGATCACTAATATAGTTCATGGAAAGATGACAATATTTAAATGTATTAAACATATACTTAATAAAAACAACAAAATATATGCCAATATTTCCTGTAATATAAGTAAATTAGCCAATTTTGTTTAAATAATGGATTGCAGAAATGAGTACACCCTATATGTATTTCAGCAAATGTATAATATTCTAGTACTTAATATGTCCTCCAGAACATTAAGTATACTAGTTATACTGCTCTGACCCTTCTTGGCACTGAGTGTACAAGTTCATGGCAAATTTTCACATCTTTCCTGTTTAACTCCTGGAGGACGACTTCCTTAAATGCTCTAGTCTTTAATGGGTAGTTTTGCTTAGTTCGTCTCTACAGAATCCCCCACAGCTGCTCAAGAGTGTTAATACTGAGTGAAATACATGTCCACTGAAGGATTTTCACCTTGGGAGAATAAATATCCTCATTGTCATGCTGAAAAAATGCCCAATAATGCAGGGAATGAGGGGAGGGTAACATCTGAGGTTTCAGTTTTTTGTATTACATCACACAGTAGTGTGTGAATTCATGACAGCACTGATAAAGCACAGCTCCCTCACACCTTCAGCACTCGTACATCCCTGTAGAAGAGCTTTACTACCACTGAATGTCACTGTAGGTACCAGGCACTTCTCACTGTACTCCTCCTGTAGCAACACCAGAACATTTTGGATGCTTTTGGATCCGAAATGATTGACTTGGTCCCTTGACACCAGAGTATGGATTCCCAGAAGTCTATATTTTGTTAATTTGGCCCTTGGAAGAGGTTAAATGAGTTTACTGTGCTTTGGCCTACAGTAGGTAATTCTAGTGGTGACAATAACCATGCATGTCACTTCTGTAGGCTGCTTCATACTCTGTGAGATAAAGTGCCACTCTTTTCATAGCTTTTGCCGGCTCTGATACTCTTACATGGTATTTCTCCGCCTCATTTTGTAGCAAAAATTCACTCATCATTAAATGAAAACTTAAAGCGAAGACCTGGTTATTTCAGGAGCCTTGTCACAAGTCCATTGTTTTTGAATGTCAGTGCTACTTCTGCTATATTTCCACACTTAAAACAATAATTTGATATTCCTCTTGTACCACTGTCCTCTTTTCTGCTAAGAAATAAGTCACCTGGCAGTTCTCTCCCAAGTGGTTTCATTGTTGACAGCATTAAGTCTGTGTATGATTCAGTAGGCTATAAAACGCCTTTAACTGTCAGGAAATTACTTGTCTTTAAAAGTTTTGGTTCAGTATACTTACCGGTTGATCAAAAATAGCTTTAAACCTACACTTTTGTTTTCTTTTTTTAGTTGTATTTAGTAACTTTCAGGAGGGTGTACTCATTTTTGCAACACAACATTTTATCACTTTGACAGGAAAATCTTAATTTGCTAACTAATTTTGACATTCTTCTTTGGTAATTGATCAAGCAGGCCTGTTGGAACATTATATCTCCAAAGAATCCTAATATGTTTTTCAAGTGAAGAGTAATTGCTCAATTTGTTAAGTTTTAGAGGGGGTGTACTCATTTATGCTGTGCACTGTAAATTCTTGTGTGAACTGCCTCTTTAAAGGGATAGTTCACCAAAAGGACAACTTTACAACAGAGCTTTCAACACAGCGCTGCTTTTCCTGCATGACCGAAAGAAGCTAAAGCGGTCGACTGTGGCACAGTAAAAGCTTCACCTGCTTTCAAGCCATGTATCACGCTCGTCCTTTATTAGCAATCGCTCCAGTGTCCTCGTTTCGCTTCCACGACTTTCAGACTCACCCTGCTTCATACTACAGTGACGTTAATAAGTCTTTAATACATTAGCTCATCAATGGACATGATTTCTACCCGAGTCCCGATGGACTGCATCGGCTGTGGGTATGAAAACAACAACTCCCATGATTCCACACTTAATTACAGTGTCATCAAACTACATCTTTGGTTCTTTGCATGTTTTGAATATGAACCCTCTAGCGGTGAAAACTTACATATTGTGCCTTTAAAATTTTAAAAAGTGGTTTAAATGAATGATTCGTTGTCTCAAATACTTCACTTGTTTTATTACTGGATGAATCAGCGTTTTCGAACAAATCTTTTGATTTAATAACAAATACAATTTTTAACAGTTGTCGCCTAGTGGTGAAACAATGCAATTGACACGAACATTATTAGAAGCGCCAATTACTTTCAAAAGATGACATGCTCTATTTTGATCGCTACCATAGACATCAATGTTTATATCCGAACTATGACCTTTAATCCCAGTATTTCTGTGAAAATATGAATGCCTATAGGACAGAATTAATACTGGGTAGCTGAAAAGGCTGTTTGTAAAGCTGTTTCAACATGGTAACTGCTCTCTGTGTCAGCGGCAGTGCAAACACAGATTTTAATCTTCCGGTAAGACTTTTTCAAAGGTTTAATAGACACGGGGAATCGTTGTCATTTAGGCTGTGTTCACACTTGTCATGTTTGGTTTGATTAAAACAAACTCTGGTGTGATTCCTCTTTTAGTGTGGTTCATTTGAGTAAGTGTGAACGCTGCCATACGAACCCTGGTGTGCACCAAACAGGTGGACCGAGACTGCTAAAAAAATGGGTCTTGGTCTGCTTCCAAACAAACTCTGGTGCGGTTCAAATGAAATATGAATGCAACAAGGAACAAATACTTCTAAAACAACCAAAAACAGTAAGTGATGCCAAGATGCGATGCTGATGCGACATGATTTCACGATAAGAACAAGCGGTGTATCTAAACCTTTTTGGTCCAGACCAAATGAACCGACCTACAAGTGTGAACACACCCTTAGAAATTAGATTGGGTCAGCACCGATAGCCTTGTGGTTAGTGTGCCAATGGCGAGTTGGCGACCGAGTTCGATTCCCGCCTCGAGGTCCTTTGCCAATCCTGCTCCCCTCTCTCTGTGCATTGATTTCCTGTCATCTCTCTACTGTCCTGTCCATCAAAGACATAAAAGCCCAAAAAATATAATTAAAAAAAAAAGAAATGAGATTGTGTGGGTGTTTGAATCAAGATTGCAATCTTATAACTACGCTACTGATGTAGGAGCCGACGTTCTGACGTAGAACCCAAAAGCGCTGTGCCTTGTTTACAAACAGACGAAAAGACATGGAAAAAAGAAACTGTCCTTACTACCTTTCTAGGCCTTGAACGAGTCTGTTGTAGGGGTCGACCGATTATTGGCGCCGATATTAAAGTGCCCCTATTATGCCTTTTCAAATATGATATTTCATGTAGTGTGTCATGTAGCTGTATGTGAACATAAACTATCTGCAAAGTTGTGACGCCGACAGTGCACTATAAATGAAGTTTTTGTCTAACAAAAAAAAGAGTCGGCTCACATTCGCCTAAACGAGTCGTCAGCAATTCGAATCTTTTTTCTGTAACGGCCACACGTCACGAGCTACACATTTGCGTAATGTCCGCCCACGTTCAATTTCGCGAACAACTTGCCCGCCCACAAACAGTAGGCCTACCATTTTCACGTGGATTAACGTTACATCATGTCAAGAAGACGCCCTGCGAGTGAATTTGTTTTATATGCCCTTCCGAAAGATGAAACTACCAAGAATGAGTGGTTAACATTAATTTTTTCAACACCTCAGCAGTCCAATGCCAATCTTGTGTTGTGTTCGCGTCATTTTACTGATGACTGTTTTTCCAATCTTGGGGAGTAACGTTACAACGTGAGATTCACCAAACGCTTGGTTTTAAAAAATGGATCAGTTTCCAGTTTATTTGGACCAGCTTGCTCCTCTGAACTTCTACCTGTAAGTAAGTATGATTAATAATTGATGATTGTATTTTCTAGCGATCGTTCAAAATACGTCTTTGTGTACGTTATGGTGTGTAACAACCCCGCACATGTCTTGGTAACCGGCTAACTTGCGTTTCTGTAGTTCTGTTGTTCAGCTGTGAGTGCAATGTAGTCTAAAAATTGTGATTGATGCAGCTTGACTGTCTGTCTGCCTTATTAGTTTAAGTAATGATAATGATAAACGATGGCTTAACGCAGTGTTATGGGTTGTACGTTACAGTGTTGAAGTTCACAACGTAGAGGTGTGCCCGGTTCGCTTACAAAAGCAAATTGCAAGCACTTCCCACAGTTATAATATGACACCCACTGAGAAACGTCCTGCTCCAGTCGTGCTTGCAAAACAGTTTCTTGTCTATGTGCCACTTCAACCGTTTCATCGTCAGACTCCGGCTCGAATTGATAGGGTAAAATCGAGGCTATCTTTTCTATGTATTGACAGGTCTCCGCAGCTGTCATTCAGTTATGCCAATGGGCGTTTCGTTTTGCGCTGAAGCGGTAGACCAATCCAAAAGGACTGCACCATCTGACCAATCACAGCAGTGAGGGCTCACGGAAAGGAGGGGTTTAGAGAGACTGATTCTTCGAACTGCTTCACACGAGTCGTTTACGAATCATTTAGAAACGGGGTAAAATTAAATCTAATTTTTGAGAAAACTAAAGTGTTTTTTGAACTTGCATACATGTAAACCTGTTTTAAGAGACTATTACAACAATATTAACTACCTTTAACATGGCATAATAGGGGCACTTTAAGCATTTTTACGATTATCGGAATCGGTTATTTTCAAAACCGATTTGCCGATAAAAATAATTTAATTTTGAAATGCGCTCTTTGGCTCCAACGCAGCCTGTCAGAGCTCACCACTCTGTGCCCTAGAGCAGTCTCCGCCCACCGCGCATTTGATTTGTCGGGAGTCGCGAGTCCGACCAATCAACTCGAAGGCTGAAGGCACTGAAGACACAGACAGAACGCTTGCTGGAGCTGTGAGCAGTGTGCGGCAGTAATCAGTTGTCTCTCAAAGGTCAGCAGCAGATGTTGATTGTGTTTCAGTAATTCACAATCCTTTACGGTGAAGTTGCAAAAACACCTCAATGTTATCTTGATTTCCCGGATGCTGGGAATCCAGTCATATACCGTATTTTCCGCACTATAAGGCGCACTGGATTATAAGGCGCATCTTCAATGAATGGCCTATTTTAAAACTGTTTTCATATATAAGGCGCATAGAATAGAAGAGGCAGTCGGGGACGCATTCTGATCGGATGTTTTCCATGTTTTTTTATTAGTAAACTCATTTGTAAAAAAATTACTTATTTGATTAAAAGATAAATTAATGTTTTTATACCTTCATTTGCACTGTACTGTAAATTAAAACTAATGGAAATGTGTAGTGTCACATAGGCCTAGGTTAGGATAACAAAAAATGAGACATTTAGGCTATGGAACTGAGTGTGCCTATAATAGGCTATTAATGTTATAGTTTCATGAAAAGGTCTTCTTAACATCTTCTAAAATGAAGAATTAAATTATTAACACTTATATTACACATTGTGTGTTTTTAAGCTAATCAATTGATGTGCATTAGATGATGAATTGGATAGTCACCTCATTGGATTTAGCCATCAGAAAATAATTAATGAGAAATTATTATAGCTTATGCTATTACATGAACATCTCTAACATGTAAATAATTTGAAGCCAAATAGTTATATTTTCCCAAGCTGTTTAGCTTTAATACAGTATGCATAGGCTTAATCAGGAAGCATACAGTGGCCCCACTTTTAACTCTCTCTTTATATTACCCTTATTGTAGATGGATGCACGGAAGAAGACACGAAGTGCAGTGTGGGAGTACTACACTCAACAAACACCAGGGAAGGCAGTGTGCAAAACATGTGGAGATGATGTCAGTATGGGTGGTACAATGGCATAAAGTGCCAATACTTCAAACCTGTGGTCTCATCTTACCAATTTTCATTTTTACACTAGACACATATCGGTTCAAAATATTGTTTATCGGTGCATTTGATCTGTAATAATCGGTATCGGCATCGGCCCTGAAAAACACATATCGGTCGACCCCTAGTCTGTTGCATTGCCGTCTATGCAGGGTCAGAAATCTCTTGTGTTTTATCAAAAATATTAGTGATGCATTGAATGTTTGGCAACCAAAATTATTATAAATAAATATTATGACGAACAATGACGTGACGCGATCAAAGAGGCGCACACTAATGCAGCAAACATGCCGGAAGTGTGAAAGCATTTAAGACTGTCCGAGAAAGACGCAAAAATCTTTACCATAACCGACAGCACGAGACAGTTTAGTATTGCATCGCATGTCTTCAATGAGAAGAGAAAGGGGTGGTTGTTGCTGGTTACTGTATGATGACTGAAATCGACCTTAAACCATTAGTAAATAAACTATAGAACGTTCTGTTGTCTAATACATGCACATTTATTCTGTCAGTGCTGCACAAGCTTGTTAGTCAGGGTTCGAAGTCCAAATCACGAGGGAAATCTGTGCTGAAACAGCTTAATGAGAATGATTCATAAATCTGCTGCTGTCAGGACAAAGTAGTACTGTGGTCTTTTTGCTGGTTTCCTCCAAAATAAAAGTCAACATTCATAAATGTTAGTATTGTAATTTTACTCTTGTTCGGTAAAATAAAATAAAAAAGTAACACAAAAATAATGATAACAATCATTACAACAGCTCTATTAATACATTTATTATAACATTCCCCTTTGCTCAGCAAGGCTGCATTTATTTGTGCATTAAAAAGACATGGCTGATTCAAGAAGGGGGTCTGAAAAATGGCCAAAGAATATTATTTTACTAACTTATTAATTGTATTAAAAGTTAAATTGTGCTTTGTTGGTAGGCTATAATGTCTACTACAATGTTAAAAATGTTCAGCGTTAAATAAATATTTTTAAATTGTTGAGTAATTTTTTTTTTCTATGAAAAGCAAGACAAAACTGTAAAAAGCAAATATTGGCTATTTAATTTATGCAATGGTGAAAAAAAATTGGCAAAATACATGGGGGTAAAAATACAAAAAAACATGTTCAATAATCGATAATCGGCCTTCGGCCCAGTGTGTAACTTCGTTCGGCTTCGGCCAAGAATTTTCATTTCGGTGCATCCCTAAAAAATTTCTTAATTTGTGGTTCAAAGACGAATGAGATTCTCAAGGTTTTGGAACGACATGAGGGTGAATAATTAATAACAGAATTTTCATTTTAGGATGAACTATCGCTTTAATAAAAGGGAAGGAGTATCTTAAGTCTGCAGCTCTAAACATGATTTATGTACATGATGTCATGATGTAAGTTCAGTCCGTGTCATTACTTACTTTTGCTAGACCATTTAACTCAAGCTTTGCCAACCCACACATGCTGGATCAAGAGCAGAGGGCAACATAAACATTACATTACCAAACAATAAAGTGATATAACAAGACACTGTAATGGCGCTCATCAACCTCATATCAATCAAAAGCCATAAACTCCTTTCATTTAGGCCACTGATCAAACACTCAGCCAATAACCGTCTGTGCCTCAAAGCCAGAATGATGGATGAAAACCACAGCGCAAAATGCAGGGAACGAAAAAAAGATATCAGCGGAGGTATCGAAGGAAAGAAGGAACGTGGATGCAGATGAACAGTAAAAAAAACTCAAGACAGCTCTGTAGCTGTGGTTTTTCTCAGCAGGTGTGTGCCATGCACTGATGGAGCGCTTTCAAATGATCGCCCACATCACTGTCCCACCGAAGCAGACACGTGTTCATTATTAAGCTCGAGAGAAACAACTGAAGTGAAAAATGAGATAAAAACCTGCCGTTCTGAAGACCTGTCATGCAAATCGCCTTCAGATAAAGACCAAACAAGAAGAAAAACAAGCCATGATCTCAGCTCTGGCACACTGACAAGGAATTTAAGCTGCTGTAAAAGCTAATGGGTCTCAGAGAAACCCAGCAACAGGCCTCTCTCAGACGAAACCACAGCTGCAGTAGGGAAATCCATATATTCCAGCCAAGCACAATTTAAGCAGAACGGCAACCAACACGGACCAACCGAACGGTCTCGAAGTCCTCAAAGTCCTCGAAGCCCACGTCTTTCTGAGCTACATGGAGTGATTTGTTGAGGACGCCAAAGACCTAAATAATTCAGAACTACGTCTCCCTTCAAAGCACTACGCAATCTTGGATTTGGCAGACTTCTCAAAGTGGCGCCTACGTATGAATCGCATCGAAGGTGCAGACGCCAGGTTTGGAAGACGCCCATTTATATCCACTGCTGAAACCTCCTAAAAAAGTCTTTTCCCATGGCTGTGAGCCAAGCGACTGCAGATGTGCTTGAAATCACGCACCTGGATATCATATGTTGCGACGGATCCTGCATACTCATAAGAATAAACTGATACTGTGACAGGCCAAGTAAGGAAATCCCATTTCTTGGGTTGGATTTAGATACTTTTCCACCTTATTCGCCATAACCATAATGACTCGCGCGGAAATACCATTGAGGGTTAGGTGCAAGATATTTTGTCTCCTTGTGACGGGGGCCAAGAGGAATGCAAAGGACCATGAGCATGGTCATCATTGGCTCCATGAGAAGATAACATTTTTTGTCTTTAAACAAATGCACTTAGGATTTCCTGCCAAAACGGGCTGAATTCCATCAGTCTGGTGGAGAGGAGAAAGGAGAATTTTTTCTACCACTTCACGCCCACAGTCAAGTGTTTGCATGATTTGTGTATCGAAACTGAAAGAAATGGCAATACAATAAATATATTGGTGACCACATACTGTAAAAGAGAAGAAGAGCTGAGCTCTAGGAGCCAGTTTATATAAACTGATTTTTGGTTTATGGACATCTGATATTAATGATTATTATGCAATGATTGAAAGTATTATTATGTAAGATCTTCTATCCAGATGCTGAAAGAAGTTTCAGCCCCATATTTTCAGATTATTTATATGTGTTTCCTGGGTCTGATAAAGATGGCTCAGGCTCCTAGTAAAAACTCTGAGATCTATATAATGCTTCAAAACTCTTTTCACGCACCACTGCTCAGTGCAAAAGACACATCAAAAACAAACTAAGATCAGAAAGGTTTGGCTCAGCACAAAACTAGAACACTGAAACTGACATTTCTTCAAATACTATTTTACAAGTATCTGTCCAACCACATCTATATCACTTTGCTTCAGGACCAAGATTTTACATTGGCCATAAAGTGGTGAGCAACACAAGAAACTGTCAGAGCATCATGTGATTAACTTGAAGGGAACAACATGTGAACAAGCAGTCACATTAATATCAAGCACTAGAAAAATAGGATTAAGATTAGGCTCAGTGCCTTAACATTACTGCAAGAAACAGACGTCACAATAAGCTAATGATATTTAGGAAAACAATTAGATTAACAAACAACAAATCTTGTTCTAAAAGCGTATTTGTGAAGACATGAGGAAGATGCTGTGCAGTCATTTGATTCTTGTAATAAATCATATTACTAGGTCAGACAGTGGCCCTAAAATATAAAGCACTAATTTGTAAAGACACTAGGAAGACGTCGTCGAGTATCATTTGAATTTTATGTAATAAATCACATCATACAGTGGCCCTAAAATTATTTGGATACTAAAATCACTCTTAAAACTGTCCTAATGCATTATATAACCAAACCTCAAACCGTACAAAAATGCCGCTAGATTACTAACTTTTCGGAGCCAGTTTTAAATGAATGACAAACTGTTCTTATGTAGATTTTAATGGATGTACTAGAGGAATTTCTGATGAAGTTCACACTGGTGCATTAGCCAACAAATTGTTTTAAACAGAAAACTAGCAACACTTTACAATATTTGTTAACATTAGTTTATGTATTAACTAACATGAACAAACAATGCATTTTTGTGTGACATTTGTCTAAAAAGCATTCTTAGATATTTTGTTGTTTAATGTACAGTCACTTATACATTTTTAAGTGGTTTAGGTGTCCAAATACTTTTGGTGGTCAATGTATGAAAAACTTAATGATTAAATGCAACTTCAGAGTGTTTTCTGGTCTGCAGTAGCACATGAACGTTTTACATAATCTGAATATCAAGTGTGTTGATATAACTTTACAATCACAATCAAAAAAATCACAAATATCAAATATATTCATGTCATTCATAAACAAAGCCTGAATGAACTTTGGTTTAAGCATTGCAAACCACTCTCATTAAGCATGACCCCAAAGTTTAAATCTTTTAAATACTGTGTGAAATTTCTTCAATCTTGCCTCATCTGGGATAACAGAAAAAAAGGGTCTTTACTAAGAAGCCAAGAACCAATGCTGGTCAGAAAATTATGAAAACTATGTTCTCGCTGGGCTGATTAGCTAATGTTGTGGATTAGAAAATGGTTCAATACGAGACCAACTTGTGAGGGAAAAACACACAAATAGAAACACTAGAGAGTCTAAACAGATTGCAGAGACAAACAATATAATCCAAGATAAACTCTCTAAAATATGCACCATACATTCACATGATATGCCAAAAGGGACAAGGGAGACCACATTTAGCCTTTCATAAAAGGTTTAAATGAGTGTCGAACCACAGACATTTACACTTTTATTTTCCCCAGCCTCAATGCATTGGAAACAGGTATGATTTTCATGGTCTATAATCTTTCTAAATATCAAAAAGACAAGCTATTGAGCTTATTCACCTAAAACATACACTAAAGCAAAAAATCCTATGAAATGAATACTAGGGATGTGCTGATCCGACATTCAGTATCGGGATTGGATCCGATACTGACATTCTTTGCCGGATTGAGTATTGGTCAGACAACACCATTCCAACACCAATATTGTGTGTACTATTCTGTGTTATTGTTAAGTCCCACATAAGGCAAACTCCGCATTTGGTCACGACAGCCAGCATGGTAAAATGCTCTCCAAGAAAATTCAATGCTGGCTGATATTAGGATTGGATCGGTTCTGAAAAAAAAGGTTATTTCTACATCCCTAATTATTACCAAGAAATCCTGGTTTGAGTATCCACTAGGGGTGGTCGATATGATTAAAATCTTATATCACTATCACAATATAGTTATTTTTGGCTTTGTGATATAAAAAAAATATACCATAGAATTTTCATAATTCTTGTCACCAGTGTCAATATCACAAAAAAACGAATTCTAGCCTAAAAAAAAAAAACTCAATCTCACCGATGACAAGTAAACAGTCAGTGATTAAATAAGAATAAGAAATTAATTACGAGCAATACAACAACAACAACAACAAAAACACTACAGTTGAACAAATAAGAAATGCTACATACAAGTAATCAAAAGGTATAAAAACACTGAATATTCTTCAATGTGTAAATTAAATATATATTTCTTCTTATTAAAGTTTCAAAAGTTATTTACTCAAGCAGTGAGAGATTTTCTCTTTTTTGTTGTTTGATTAACATGAATGACAGACAGCAGGAGTATTAGACTGCTGTCACTTTAAGAGCCGCCTGGATCCGCTACTGTTGGATACATATATACATTTCTTTCTCAGATGTTTGCTTTCACTTGTGTTAACGAGGATACTTGCAAAGATGGGCATTTTGACACATACAGTCGAGTGTGCGTATTTAAAGGAGTAGTTCACTTTCAGAACAAAAATTTACAGATAATGTACTCACCTCCTTGTCATCCAAGATGTTCATGTCTTCCTTTCTTCAATCGTAAAGAAATGATGTTTTTTGAGGAAAACATTTCAGGATTTCTTCCCATATAATAGACTTCTATGGTGTGCCCGAGTTTGAACTTCCAAAATGCAGTTTAAATGCAGCTTCAAAGGGCTTTAAATGATCCCAGCCAAGGAAGAAAGGTCTTATTTAGCGAAACGATCGGTTATTTTCTAAAAACATTTACAGTTTATGTACTTTTTAATCTCTACACAGAGTACACACAGAGCTAGACAAGACAAGCATTTGAGTTTAAAAAGTATATAAATTGTATTTTTTATTTTTTAGAAAATAACGTTTTGCTAGATAAGATCCTTCTTTCCTAGGCTATATTCGTTTAGAGCCCTTTGAAGCTGCACTTTGAAAGTTCAAACTCGGGGGCACCATAGAAGTCCATTATATGGAGAGAAATGTTTTCAAGAAAAGAACAATTTCCTTACAACTGAAGAAAGAAAGACATGAACATATTGGATGACAAGGGGTGAATACATTATCTGTAAAAATAATTTTTGAAAAGTGAACTACTCCTTTAACCGTTCAAGGCCTATAAAGTGGCAAAAAAGATAAAGATACTCCTGCACTCGATTAGCACCGTCTTCAGTCTTTCTGACAGTGTGCACATATAGCGAAATGAGTTCTCTTTCACTGCTGATTGCGCTTCAACGGCTTAAAATCACTTGTACTTATACCGCAATGCTTAAACACATGCAAACAATACATTTTTATGACCACGTAGCACAGCAATGTCATGTGAGCATGCAACCGCGATAGAAAAAATCTCTACCGGTTGACAAATCTCTGTATTTGTTGATGTCAAATTTTATGCTTCTACATTAAATAAACTCCAATACCTAACTTGCCTCCCAAGATACAACTGGAGGCAAGACGGCAGCCATAAGCACATACTGTAGTAAAGACATTCCTAAGTGTGGTGGAGAGCTGAAGTAATAACCTCAGTCAGCAATCTCCCCATGAACAAGCCTGCAGAGGGGAAATAGAGCCCACCACAAGCGGCTCTGCATTTGAATGCTCTCAGATGGAGAGACAGATGTCAGCTTCTCATTTCTTCTATGTGTGCAGTTTTGCTTGCATATTGTGTTTACGGGAGTGTGTTATTTAGTTTGTGGATATGCTGGTTTTCAAAATAGTTTACTATAATGGTAGCTCTGAAATATACAGTTTGTTATACTGATCTGAAATAGGAACTCCCTGTTTTCAATGGTGATCTATTATCAAACTCTCAAATCGGTAAGGTCAGTCTCCTGTCAAACGTATTCAACAGCCCATGAAAACACAGATGTATACTGTCATTTAAAAATTTGAGTTCGGTAAGACTTTTTTATAGACGTTTTTGAAAGAAATTATATGCTCACCAAATCTGCATTTATTTGATCAAAAATACAGTACATTAATACCACCTAAGATAGTTTTATGTTAATGCATTTTAAAATGTAACTGGGTCATTCTGTGTCAACTCAACCAACGGTCCCCGGCTCAAATTTTTTGAATTTGCTAATATTTATTCTAAAGAAAGACAGATATGTATAGTGACGAAAGCCGAAATATATAAAATATATCCACTATCTTTTAATGGGGAGTCAAAATGGTGATTTTCACCTGAGATTCAGAGTCAAATTACAGGGAGGGAAATGAGTTCAGAAAGATGGCAGCATCATAACGTTATTTTTACACAGAGATTGGTGGGTCTGTCAGTAAAATCTGTTGACTTTAGCAAACTTTGTTGCATTATGTGCCAATGGTGACCATTTAAAAATGGGGAAACAGCACTTTAAGTTCTTCTAGTTTGCATGCCTGTAACTTAAGATGTGTTAAAGCTATCTTAGTGCCCTTCTAGATATTGGGTCTTTTCTTTGGGTTTTCGGGCAACTGAAAAAGGGTAAAATTCAACAATATAGACATCGAGCCTCATTGAGATCCCCAGTTCTCTGTGACTGAATAATGTAAGGCCTTGAAAATGAAGATTCCAAAATAAACAACTATAATCTGAAATCATATTGCAATATATTTAATACTACTTGAGTTATAGGCATGCAAACTTTAGAAAAATAAATTTTAAGGCACTCAGGTATGTTCAATGAAGTTGTCTTGACAAAAGGAAACGAGATACGTCTGTAGTTTCAATATAATTTGTTCTTCAGACATTCCTCTTTAAAAGAAAAGAAATATCTTTATTTGCAAACTGACACACATTTGGTTTTTGACCACTGAAAATGTGTACATTTTGACAACTTACTCCTGGAGCCATATTGAAATTTTAAAATCGAACTGAATCATATAGGGCCTTAAAAATGAAGATGCAAAAAGGACAGTTTGATAAGACCAAATGTCTAACAGGGTATTAACATATCTAAGAAAACTTGAAAAGTGCTGTTTCCTTATTTTTTAATGGTCACCATTGGCACATAATGCAACAAAAAATGGCTAAAGTCAATAGATTTTTCTAAAAGACTCACCAATCTCTGTGTAAAAATAACATAACTTATTTTTACCCCCCTGTAACTTGACTCTGAATCTCAGGTGAAAATTGCCATTTTGACCCCCCTCTACAAAATAGTGGATGACTCAGTAAATATTCATCTATGACATTTAATATTTTGGGTTTGATCATTACACATGTATATCTTTCTTCAGACAAAATATTAGAAAAATCTAAAATTTGAGCTGGGGAAGTTTTAGAAATTTGGTTGATTTGACAAGGAATGACTCAATTTATTTCTGTGATGCAAAGCTGAATTTTTAGTAGTCATTATTACGCCAGTCTTCAGTGCCACATGATTCTTCAGAAATCATTTTAATATGCTGATTTTGTGGTTAAGAAACATTTATTACCAATGTTGAAAACAGTAGTGGTGTTTTATTTTGAAAAAGTAGTCCATACAAAATAATGAGACAGGGAACCATATTATCAGATTATCACAAAGACAGATGGTCATCCTCTTCTAAACCAGTTAGGATTGTGGAAGGCAAAACAAAATTGTTTGTTTGGGACAGTCAAACAATCCAAACATGACCCGTTGCTTTAAATAGATCTCAGTTACCACAAAACCTGTTCCAATTGGTTGCTCAAATCTATTATTCCCTTTGGGGGCTCAAAGGAATTCAGGGATACGCTCATCGCCAAATCCTGACAGTGTGCTCAAAAACAGCATGGGGATTCTGTCTTTAAAGCAGTGCAGAAATAATTAATAAAGAATATCAACAGAGAAGAAAAGCATTTGGATTAGGGCTGGACAATAATTTGATATCAATATATATCGCGATAGAATTTTTTTCAATAACGGTGATACGATTTTTAAACCCATTTCCGATATTTCGATATACATATATATATGCAAATGTATATATAAAATTTTATACATTAGCATTTGTCACTGAATGACGTTCAGTGCTCAGCCGTCAGAAAGAGCAAAACAGAATTGCGTGATGACGTACATCAAAGACACGCTGCTAGCGCTCAGCAGCAGTAGTTGGTTAAGCTCCGTTGCGGGAAGTTTTCAGCTACAAAGTTTTCGAAGTTTTCCGCATACACTGTAAATAGTGAAATAAAATTCATTCCTTGATATTTGTGTATTAAAAATATTTTTGATTGACATTTAGACTCCTATCTAATTTTCTAAATTTAAGTTGTTGTTTTTTTATTTGGGCTAGTTAAAATAATTTTCGGGCTACCAAAATCTGAAGAGTACCTGCCCGAAGGGCTACCAGAGATTTAGAAATTTCGTGAGCCCTGGCCTCCTTTCTGGAAGAGGATTAATAATTAGTTGGCCTAGTGGCATAATTTTTATTATGATTTCTTTCCCCCTTTTCTGTTCTGGCCAGAGCAATGTGTTTTTGTTGTTGCTCACTCTTTATTTATTTTATTCTTTTCGTTTCTTTATCTGAAAACTGCTGAAGCAGTTTGTTTGTTGTTTAAATTTATATGAATAATCAGCCTGCTCTAGTTTAAATGGAAATATATTATTGTTAATAAGCTGAGTCTGAGAGTTTTATTTATGTGATAGTTTATTTCACAGTTCTTGTTTGTAAAGGCTAAATAAAAATAAAAAGTGAACCTTATTCTTTTTGTATTGTTTTTATTAAAAATGTTTTTATATAATTTTAATAGGAGGAGCCTGGATGTATTATAGACTTTGCAAATTCAGTTTGCAGACATTTGTAGGTACAGACATCCATTGTGTGTGTCCTCGGCAGTTTTTTCCTGAGGCTTTTTAATATTGTCCATATCGATATCGGAATTATATCGTATCGACCGAAATTAAGAAATATATCGTAATATAAATTTTTGCCATATCGTCCAGCCCTAATTTGGATAATTCCACAGAATATGGCACGTACATACGTTACCTTCTATAAATAGTACTCAAATCTCAAGAAGCAGAATTGTAGCAATACAATTTTGTGGAGTGAATATTCAGCGTAATACATTGACCAAAGCACGTTTTGTTCATTCATAAATTCGAGCCTGTGTCAAGCGAGTATCAGAAAGCAGTTTAAGACATGCGAGGACATAGAGTATCCCTCTTTGTGTAGTGCTACTGGGGAGCTTATGTGACTCAGAGATAAGTAGATTTATAGTCTCTATTTACACAGTGCTTCCTCAGAAATAGAACACTTCCATTCACAAAGCAGCATTTGCAATTGCTGATGGTCTCTTTTTTGATTTTATCCACTATCAAGTTCAGATAAGACCACTAGGCTACATGAAGATAATACCAGCCACTTAGAATGATGAAAAAATAACAACAGGTTTAGGAAAGACATTAAACAAATAACAGCTGTAGTAGACTGGCATTTTAAGAGCAAACCGAAGTCAAAACAGAGCAGTTTATTTATTTATTATGACTATTTTTGTAAATGAAGAGACTTACAGGATTTAGTAAGTGAATGAATGCTATTGGCACAGATTAAACCAGATTTGGGTTAAGGTAGAGGTAAACATACTTATGTTTAACCTAACCTACATACGCATTTCTGCAACAAACATGAAAGGACATGCTGTCAGATATTTCCAGATATCAAATAAAAAGCATGAAACGCTGTTTAATTTTGTGGAAACTGACATTTACCCCTTAAATATCATTCATTATTATCTATCTGTCAGCCTATGCAACAGAAAGTGTCATACACAACATAATCTGTAATATTTGTATTACTTGCTCCTAAAAACGCTGTAAAATCAAGCTCTTAAAACACTTGTCTACACGTCCTCATTTAATATAATTAAGTGCAAACAAAATATCTAACATTTAAGAAGGCTAGCTATATGTATAACAGATACAACAGAGCAATATTTTCAACTTGAAAATTCGTGTTTCGTATACCTGAAACGTTCACTTGCACCCCTTCATCATCCTCATGTTCATCACTCTTGCAGTAGGGTCAGTTCCCGACAGATGGCACGCGCTGTTTGGGCTCCCGTGAGTTCAATAATCATTGCAATCATCCGTATAAAGTCCCTGAGCGACTTCACTGTATGTTCGTAAAAATGTTTCTAATAGCACCAGCGACTCGGCCCTTTCATGTGATCTACTCAGCGCATGATTAAAGTCCATGGCTGCTCTTTTCCACAGGACAGCCTGTCGTAGTTACGGACATTATCCGTGGCTGTGAGACTGTCAAATGAAAACACGGTTCGGTTCGACGCTCGCAAACTTTGCATGCGCGTCCGGGATCCATTATACATCATCCAACGCGTTGTACCTCAGCGGTTGTGAGATTGTTGGGATCGTCCCGCCCCTTCTTCAAACTCCCAACAGAAGAGACGCTCAACAGTCAATCTCTGATACACTGACACACGAAGGAATAATGCCAAAGTGGCGATGTTTCAAATCCTAGTCTACTGCCTACTTAGACAGGATTTGAATGGCGCTATGATTACGGAGAGACGCTTCTGATTCGTGTTAACGATCGGCTACATTAAATATTATTTTGCTAGAAAACATTTGAGGTAGCAATATTTAAAGTGCATACTATCAGCGGTTGCTCAAATAATGAGGTTCATTCATTAATTTCTATTAAAAAACCTAATCATAGCCTATGAACAACCAGAAAATATGATGAAGCCTAATAATAACTGTATTCTAGAATAAAGTTCAACATAATACAATCATCACGTCAGAGATGAAAATTCACAAAAGTTTATCACTGAATGTACTGAACGTTAAAAGTCTGAAAGGATTAGTTCACTTCCAGAATAAACTTTTCCTCTTAATTTACTCATCCCCATGTCATCCAAGATGTTCATGTCTTTCTTTCTTCAGTCGAAAACAAATTCAGTTTTTGAGGAAAAAAATTCCACGATTTTTCTCCATATAGTGGACTTGTGTGGTTCCCAATGGGTTGAAGGTCCAAATTGCAGATTCAGTGTTGCTTCAAAGGGATCTACACGACCCCAGTCGAGAAATAAGGGTCTTATCTAGTGAAACAAGCAACCATTTTCTAAGAAAAATACAAATTTTAACCACAAATGGTCATCTTGCAATAGCTCAACTTCACATATGTGACCCTGGACCACAAAACCAGTCTTAAGTCGCTGGGGTACGTTTGTAGCAATAGCCAAAAATACATTGTATGGGTCAAAATTATAGATTTTTCTTTTATGGCAAAAATCATTAGGAAATTAAGTAAAGATCATGTTCCATGAAGATTTTTTGTAAAATCCTTACTATAAATATATCAAAATGTAATTTTTAATTAGTAATATGCATTGTTAAGAACTTAATTTGGAGAACTTTAAAGGTGATTTTCTCAGTATTTTGATTTTTTTGCACCCTCAGATTCCAGATTTTCAAATAGATGTATCTCGGCCAAATATTGTCCTATCCTAACAAATCATACATCAATAGAAAGCTTATTTATTGAGCTTTCATATGATATATACATCTCAGTTTTGTAAAATTTAACCTTATGACTGGTTTTGTGGTCCAGGGTCACATATTATGTAATCACGCATGAGTGACGTAGACGTAAGTACCGACCCAGTGTTTACAAAGCGAACGTGCAAAGAAAGTCAAACGCCCTTTACAAAATAAGGAAAAACAATGATGTCGGACGATTTTAAAATAGGAGAAAATGACTTTTCCAACGTGATAATGCAATGTCTGAAGAAACACGCATTGCAGAGCTAGTGCATGACTATGGGGTCAAATTTCCTTCAAAAGTATTGCGCTCACAGATCTAAAAATAACAAGCGTGAATCAAAGATTTGAAAACGCATGTAAAAATATATCGCACGCAAATGAAAATTAAATGCAAAGACATTCAGAAGAATAAAATACGTGGACACAAACTGAAAAATAATAAGCACAAGATAAATTTTTATACACTTGCACGCACAAATCTGAAACGTGAATTAACAGTTATTCGATTCACTCTTAAAATCGTGTTTTCTGCTCACATTTTTAGTTTTCGTACGTTTACGCTCTTTGCTCACTCGCTCTCGGTTCAACAATCTGCGCTTGGTTTTCTAAATGTTGCACTCCTGGTTTCATGTAAATGAGGGCGGGCTCTAACATCACCATTGGTTCACCAGATGTGACTGACAGCCTCCTTCTCTAGCCAATCGATCAAAGCGCAGAAGTTGACGTCACTCCGATGCGTGACGGATGATTCCCGTCAGGAAAATGCTGGACAGTCTCAGTAAATTTTCCATAAGTATATTTTTTTATGTTGAAAGTTGCACCCTTTTTACACTGCGGTCAAGCCAGCCGCCACCTGAATTCTGCTGCACGTCTATTTGTGGTATTACGGTACAGAGACTCGAAGCAGTCAAAAAGCTGACGAACATCTATATTCAGCAGGTAAAAATAAAATGTGCCCGAAAATAAGGGGAAACTATTTTATTTAAAAACATATCAATATTGTAGGCTTCGTTAAAAAAAGATACAATTTGAATATACTTAACGGTGTAGTTTTCTTGAGAAATAAAGTCATATTGTACATGTGTTATTAAAATTCCTTCAGAGTTAACATGAACACTTCAATAAAATATTTTTTTCTGAATGACTGTGTCTCTTTGTCAGCTTTCATGAGATTTTACTGTAGAATTTAGCAGAAAATAAATGGCAAATTCAGTCACTATGCATTACCAGTTCTTCACATGTATCATTCAAAATCCTTCATAGTTAACATGAAAATTTCTATTCATACTTCTTCAGAATACTCAAGACTCTGTCTGTGTCAGTTTTCATGACATTTTACTATAGAATTTAGCAGAAAATTAATTACAAATTCTGTCACTATGCATTATAATGCATTAACGTTTGCATCTATATCTCATATTTTCTAAAAGCTAAGGGAGCAAAGTGTTTTTAAAATCAGTCAAATTATCTAGTTAATACAAAACTCTCATCAACATAAATTCATATAACATAATAAATGTTAATATTAAATAACCACAGTTAGTCTTTAGATAAGACCAGTAAATTACAATACTTTATCATCAACCAGGTAAAACTTCCTGATCATGTTTTCTTCTGGATTATTTTGCTATAACAAATGTGTTTTGCAAACATACATTCAGCAACCAAAAGATCAGAAGTAATTGTTAAAAAGTGAAGGATCAAGAACACAACTAAAGCAAACATTGATCACATGAATCTAAACTTCTGTTCTCAATCATAATTTAGTCAATCTGGTCAGTAGTGAATGAAGCTGGTGCTGCTGTGTGTGGAGCTGTTTAGTCCTCCTCTGCTGAGATCTTCAGAGATTTATT